>NC_037679.1:76421110-76665007 GCF_003255815.1 Theropithecus gelada | reverse complement strand
TTTTTTTTTTTTTTTTTTTTTTTTGTATTTTTCAGTAGAGACGGGGTTTCACTGTGTTAACCAGGATGGTCTTGATCTCCTGACCTCGTGATCCGCCCGTCTCGGCCTCCCAAAGTGCTGGGATTACAGGCTTGAGCCACCGCGCTCGGCTGACAAATAGATTTTATGGTACAGTTTTTCCTGCAGGGTCCCCATGGTATCAGGCTGAGACTGCATTCACCTGAAACCGCATCCATGCCTGGTTTCTCCCTACTCCCGACCCTGCTTCCTCCACAATGAAATAGGTTTCTTTTTTTCTTTCTTGAGACAGAGTCTCACCCTGTTGCCCAGGATGGAGTGCAAAGGCATGATCTCGGCCCACTGCAGCCTGGAATACCCGGGTTCAAGCAATTTTCCCCCTCTGCCTCCTGAGTAGCTGGGATTACAGGTGCCCACCACCAAGTGCGGCCAATTTTTGCATTTTTACTAGAGACAGGGTTTCACTAAGTTGGCCAGGCTGGTCTCAAACTCCTGGCCTCAAGTGATCTGCTTGCCTCGGCTTCCCAAAGTGCTGGGATTACAGGCATGAACCACTGTGCCCGGCTGGAATAGGTTTCTTCTGAGCATACTCCCTCAATAAATCATTTGCAAGAATATTCATTTCAGGATCTGCTTCTACAAAACTCAACTTATGACAGTGAAACAACAGCAAGGATACAGACTGCGGGCAGAGAGAGCTGAGTTCAGGTCCTGGCCCTGCCACTCCCTCACTGTGTGACTCTGGGAAGGTTTCTAAACCTCTCTGATGTACAGTGAGGCTAACACATTCATTCCATGTGATGAAATATGTTCATGCCCCAATAATAATGACTTGAGAATTCTTTCAAATTAGAATCTTTAAATATGTTGTTCAGCATTTATTTCATTGCAAAACTCAACTTTATATGAATGCGAAGTATAAAAAGAAACAGACCCACTAAATCGTTTCCATGGGTTGAAGCAACATCGAAGTTCTGGAAAATTTTAGCACATTTTCGCCTTTTCTGTAGTTCTGGTTCTCTGCTCTTCTTTCAGAATTTTCTGAATCAGCCAACTTCTTGGAAGGCTTGTTAAAGGGTTTATTTCAGTTTTTCTCAACCTTGGCACTACTGGCATTTGGGGCCAGATAGTTCTATGTTGTGGGGGCTGTCCTGTCGTTGGAGGATATTTAACACCATCTACAGTTTCTACCTGCTAGATGCCAGTAGCACCCCCTCCTCACTCCCAGTTGTGACCATGAAAAACGTCTGCAGACATTGCCAAATGTCTCCTGGGGGTCAAAACTGCCCACAGTAGAGAGCTACTCATCCCTAAGCCATGGGACTGTGCTGTGCATTATTCAGTTTTAGAATGGCAACTTGCAGGTGCTTAACCTGTGCTTGGACTCATTACTCAAAGAGTCAATTTGTAGGGTGAATCCTTATATATATTTCAGGTTATAGGGTGAACTACAGGGTTATCTACTCTATAATTATAGGGTGATATGGGCATTATAATCCCTATTATACTAGGGGGTGATCAACCATCCCAGTTTGTCTGGGACTTTCTGAGGTTTAGCACTGAAAGTCCAAAGTGCCTAGAAACCCTTCGGTCACGCCTAGGTTGGTCACCTTATAATAGAGGTAGGTCTTTACTAGCTAAAAACATTTTATACATTCCGGTTGAGGTCACTGCCCACTTCTGTAGCAGTGAGACCCATGATCATTCCCCTAGTAAGGTAAGACATGCTGTTTGAAAGCCTGAGTTAACCAGCACAAGATTTCCAGTGTATTCCAGTGGTGTTTTCATGGCCTTTATACGAGTCCTCTTTCCTCCTGCCTGCAGTAGCTGGCCAGATATGCTCGTACCTACTTCTTTTTATATAAGCAGTCACTTTACTAATTTTTACTTAAATAAGCCACGCACTCCTCAATTGAGTTTTGCCGTGTTAGTGGATCTTTTCAATGGGATTCGTACACATCAAAATCCAAGTGAAAATATCCAATAACACAGCAAAACCAAGCACATCTTGGGTTTCCCTCTTGCCCTGTGCATTCTGCTCTCCTATGTTCCTGCATCAAAATGTTTTACCTAAAAATGTCCTATTTTTTTGCAAAATAGCTGCAGCCACAAGTGATGAGGAAATAAAAGTGTGAAGTAAGCCATGGCTAGTATGAGCCACCATTGCACTGATTTACCCAGACCTTTAAAAAGTGGGGAAATGATGAGTGCTGCTGTCACAGCTGCTGCGAAGTTCCTGGAAGCTTCGGGAGTTTGTACAACAGGCAGGATATTGGCAGGATATAATTATGAGCAAGTATTTCAGAGATCACCAGCTTGAATCTTGAACTTACTTTTCTATTAATAGAAACACTTCAGTTTTTGCAATAATTATAATGGGAGTTAATCATCCCATATATGCATTTTTACCTATGATAAGCAAAAATTTAGGTCTAATTATAGTTGTATCTGAGGGATGCTTATAATTCTACTGGGGGCTGAGGTGCGATTAGATGTGATAATGATGATGATAATTATAATGATGCTATCATGTATTGGGGGCTCACCCAGGTGCCAGACATTTTGCTAAACACTTTACATGCATGATCTCATTTAATCCTTGCCACAACTATGGAAAGTAGGTAGGGTCTGTTATTACCCCCATTTTACAGACAAGGAAACAGAGGCCTTCAGAAGTAAACAGCTGGCTCTAAGTGTCATGGTGAGGGGATCTGTTACTCAAACCCACTGATCGCTCTGATTCAAGATCCCAGACTTTTAACCACTTTACATAGGCTGGCTACACAGAAGGCCGGCAATAAATGCTACGTGTCACTCTGCTTGCCATTTAACTAAACAAGCAGAACAGAGCGTAAGAATCTGGTCTCAATCCCAGCCTGGACCAAAGCTTTTCGTCATTCGACCCCCAGCCTGCCCCACGCTCCCCTCATCCTTTGTTAAATTGAAAGACGACAAATGGATCTTTGTGTTCTGATGAACATCTCTGGGTTCAGAGAGCCAAGAAGACTCTCCAGTCGCTTTCTCCTTTTTCAGGGAAGGTCGGGGAGAGGAGAGGAGGGAGGGTACAGCAAGCAATAAATGTACAGCTTCCCTTGCAGTGTTCTCTTATGGAGAGAAAAGTGCTGGGGGGTTCCTGGTGATTTTTCGTGATGTCCCTGGAGCCCAAGGTTTGATTTATATGTCAATACTCCCTACCACCTGCCCTTTGCTCATTTATATTGTGGTTGGCTATAGGCTAAAGAGCTAGACCCCACCGAGTTGTTAGCAGTGAGGGAAAGGGTGTTTTGCTATCCTGCACTTGGAGCATACAGAGGCATTTCTAGAAGCATTGGTTCAAACAAGAGACCACAGGGGAACTCACATGAGACCAGAATGCTCAATTGGGGTATGCAGTGAACCAAGCCCTGCTGCAAAGGGGGCAAGGATTTGGTTTCGTTGTTTTTTGTTTTGTTTTGTTTTGTTTTTTGCAAGAAGCCTTCAGGAACACTTAATGCGGTGACCTGGAAAAGGAAAGCAGGTACAGAGAGTAGGGAAGATAATGAGAGGGGAACTTTGCTGGCCTTTAATTGCAAGTTTCTGCTGCCAGAGGGGGTCTTTTCAAAATGCTTAGCCGGCATTCCCCTCCCGGTTTAAAATCCTTCATTAGTTCCCCCGGCTCTCGGCGAAATCCAGCTGCATGATGAGACCCTGCGCCATGTTTGCTTCCTCCTCTATCCCCTCGTATCTCTCCCCTCTTCGTGCCCAGAGCTCCAGCTTCCCTGAGCCATCAATCCCTGCAGCAGGCCATGTGCCCACTCATTGACATGTCTTTGCACCCCATTGCTACTGCCTGCATCTTTCTTGCACACCTCTCCTGGCTCTCATTTATCTTTTAAGCTCAGCTCAGTCACCACTTTCCTCCAGGAAGCCCTCCTTGACTCCCCTCAAATCTGAAGTGCCACTGTCTGCCCTTTTCTGTCACACCATATTACATACTACTATGTTGTATTTGTCTATTTACCTGCCTGTCTTCCTGACCAGACTTTGAAGGCAGGGCCATCTCGTTTCTGGACTGTTCACTGTTTAAATCTCTAGGGCCAGCAGGGTGCTTGGCACATGGTAAATGCTCAGTAAATATTTGTTGCTTGAGTAGATCTCAGTAGGGACCTCTGGAGAGAAAGTGGTTCTTGCCAGTATGAGGCCCCCAAAATCTGGTTCAAATCCAGATGGGCTCATTTCTAAGAGGCAATTTGGGAGCAGTAGGATGAGTAGAAAGATGTTCATGCTTGAAGCCACAAGAGACGGGTTTACATTCTTGGACAGTACATTTCTTGCTAGACTGTAAGATCTTTAAAGAAAGAATTCTGGTCTTATTTAATTATTATACCCCAGTGCCGAGCACAGCCCTTGGCATAGAGGAGGAACACAGTGTTTTCTTGTGGGCATGCATGGGTGAATTGTCCCAATTCTGCCCATTACTATCTGTATGACTGAGCTTGAGCTTGTTACTGGACCCCAGTCTTCTTGACTTAAAAATGGATGTACATGGAATACTATGCAGTCATAAAAAAGAACAAGATCATGTCTTTTGCAGGAACATGGATGGAACTGGAGGCCATCATCCTTAGCAAACTAACACGGGAACAGAAAACAAAGTACCACATGTTCTCACTTATAAGTGGGAGCTAAATGATGAGAACACATGGACAGAAAGAGGGGGACAGGCCAGGCGCGGTGGCTCATGCCTGTAATCCCAGCACTTTGGGAGGCCAAGGCAGGCAGATCACGTGAGGTCAGCAGTTTGAGACCAGCCTGGCAAACATGGTGAAACCCTGTCTCTACAAAAAATACCAAAATTAGCCAAGATTGTGCCATTGCACTCCAGCCTGGGCAACAGAGCAAGACTCCGTCTCAAAAAAAAAAAAAAAAAAAAAAAAAAGTTAAAAAGCAAAAGAAAATACTGGGGGAAAAAGATAACAGTTAAAAAGAGTCTTAGACTTCAAGTCTTCAACTTGATTGCAGTCTAAAACTTAAATTGAGGTTTTAAAAACATGCACGTAGAAGACAGAGTTATACATCACATGATTACACAATGGGGGCACATCTATGAGGATTTATCACTTTGTTTTCTGAAGAATGAGTGAGCAAAATGAATGTATTAGATCTGCAGTGAGAGTAAACAAACAGACAAACAGAAGCTAATAAGGGTTAAAATACAGGTAAAACATTTCACACAGTTTATCTCACATGGTAGAGGGAAATCATTATTATTCCTAGTCTCATGGTCAATATTGTGATTCCATAGCCATACGTAAATTGATATCCACTATTTTATTAACAAAAGTAAGCCAACAAAGCTAGGTGTTCAGGACTTTTCACATATTACATGGGTGTAACAATATCCACCTCTTATGAGATTGCTGTTCAGGGGACGTGGGTTGTGGAATTTAGCGCCTGGCTCAAAGTTTGTGCTTGCTGAATGTTTCCTCAATTGGATATTAGGAGCCAGGTTTTTAAAATGTTCCATTTGCACTCTGGAAGGAAAGACCAGGCCCTACTCACACAGATTATTGTGAAGTTAGCTGGTGTGGAACAAGAAAAAGTAGGAGAAATGAGAGATTGAAGCTGATTGGAGCAAATTTTCATCCATTGGTTAGAATTGCCCAATGAATGGTGAGAAATTGATGTGACAGTCTTCCCCAGGAGGCATCTTGCCTGTCCCTCCTGTGAACGCCAGCATTCCAATCCCAGCTCCGCGCCAGGCTCTAGGCTTGTGACTGCTTCACAGGGGGCCATGACAAATCTTTCAAGAAAACAGCAGAGCTGCTTGTGAAAGAGACCATGTGTCCCCCGCGGTTCCCATGGAGATCCAGTTTGCTTCTGGTCAAATCCTTGCCCACGCGCCCCACACTGGGAAGAAGGGAGGGAAGAAAGAAGGGGGCATCATTGCATTTCACAAACAAAGAGGGATACGATTTATAAGAAATAGAAATGACCTTTCAATAACGGTTTTGATAGGGATTAGAGTGTTTCTAAATCTCAGTGCCTGACAGATTTCCACTTCCACCCGTTCTTTTTCTTTCCTCCTCTTTCTCTCTCTCATACTCCACCAGATAATAAGCACCAGGCACCTTTCAATGAAGGAGGAAAGGAAAGGGAGGTAGAACATGAGGGAGACCTAGATTCTGCCCTCAAGATGAATTCACATATTTAATTTTCAGACAGAGACGATGTCTCATTTAGCCAGCAGCTCCCTTGAGGGAATGAGATGTTCCTCGTAAGCAACTTTTCCCAATAACTGAAGTTTATCCTATTAAACCTTGGAATTTAAAAGAAAAAAAAGTTAACTATTTGCAATGAAAGTTTTAAGTAAATCCTTTCCAAGTTTGCAGGCTCTATGAGGGTGGCAGGGCGTTTCCTGCGTGCATTCAGAGTGGGTCGTATCCCTGCCTGCTAAAGCGTTGACCTATTTAGTGCCTATGTGGCACTACTCATTCTCTCATTAAATGCTCTCTTGCCCTGCTAGGAAGGGCAGACCTGTGATTTAGGCTCAGGTCAGCTTGATTCCAAAGTGCAAACTTTTGACCACTTCTGGAACCATATAGGACCTTCCCTGGTGCCTGGGAATCTTTCAGACTCACCATCTTGAAACATGGAGCTCCTCCTGGCCCACGTCTGGTGTGGAGGTTTGCCTTCTTTCATGTTGTTGGAGGCAGTCTGCTGTGTCCACCCACCTCTTCCCTTCCTCCTTGGGGAATGGAGCACCTGGAGAACCAAATTCATAAAGGACTGGCAGCTAGAGACGCACGAGGAGTCAACGGGCAGAAGGCTTGGTTTTGGTGTGAGAGCCGTGTGGAAGGCCACGTTTATGCCCTGAATTTCTGTTAATAATCCTGATATTTTAACTGGGCTCCCTTGTTTCCACAAACCCAGAGACAAGGATGTGAGGGCAAGTGGTTTATTTGAGAGATGATCCCAGGCCATATCAATAGAGGAGTGGGGAAGTGAGACAGAGAGTTAAGGCAGCTGGTAATGGGTGCATCAAAGAGCAGGTGCTTGCAGGGATTGGGGTGCAGTCCTAAAATGAGCATGCCTCTGGGTCATGCAAACCATGAGAGAGGGGGCTGGAATATCCATCCACCAATGCCCACCTATAGTTGGTTGAGGTCTCCAAGTGTTCTAGCCAGCCCATATTTCCAGCCAGAGAAAGTCCTCCAGCAGAGGATCTTAGGGGCTTGCTGTAGAAAGCTGTTGCACAAACTAGCAATAATTATGGTAGCTACCATAATAAAAAAGATAGTACTTGCCACTTCTTGAGATTCTACTGTGTGCCAAGTATTTGTTCTGGGCACCTTACTTGCATTGTATCATTAGTCCTCACTGCAACCCAGAGAGGCAAGATGCTACAATTGTCCCCACTTTACAGATGGGGAAACTGAGGCTCTGAGTGTATCGGGAGCTTGCCCAAGTTATCACAGCCAGGGAGTGGTGGTATCAGGATTTGAACCTAGGTTTGTTCTATATACTTTCCCCCTATTTTCCTTTCGGAGGAGAACATTGTATTCTGAAAGATTCAGGCTCCCATACATCTCTCATCTGGGAAGTAGAATGTATTCCTCTGATACGGTAGTTCTCAAGTTTCACGTGTGCTTGCTTAAAATTTGCATTCCCAACAGACACTTACCCAATCAGGACCTCGGAGAGTGAGGCCTGGGAATCTAATTTTGAAGCAGGTGGTCTCCTGGTAAATTACATGCTAGTAGCTCTTTCTTCCACGGGTAGGGAAAAGGAAAAGTCATATTTTGGGAAAATGCTGCACACTTCCAGCTGGAAAAACAGTTTTTGTTAAGTGGGACATAGTGTGCTTGCAAAGTCTTGCTGTGGTCCCTCTTCCCTCGCTCTCCAGAGTCTGTGTAATTTCAGGGCTTGTCTAATCCTGCCGACTCTATTAGCAGATCCTGGATGTGCAGGCTCTCGTTCTTGACATCTGAACCTCCATGCAAGGTTTAAGTGCCTGGGCATTGGAGATATTTCTCTTGGGGTTTTCTGCATGAGCAAGGCTGTGTTTCCACTGCCAATGCTGCCCTCTGAAGCCCCTGGCTGGAAGGAGGAGTGTTCGGTCTCCCACTCCTGGGACAGAGGTCAAGGAGGGCTTTCCCGTTACTGCCAGAGATAAGCAACAAGGGACTCTGGAGAGGAAAAATGCCAAGGAGGAGAGCAGGAAACAGGCCAAGGTCATGGGCAGTCTCACCTGTCCTGTCTTGGATTAGCAGTGGTCTACAGGTTAAATTAAATTGCATGCCCCTGATTCAAAGTGCTGCCCACGAGATAGCCACAGGGCTTCTTTGTATCTGCAAGGCACTCTCCCAGCTGGGTTTATTAGAGATGACTCATAGGTAGGGGTGTTGGAAAGGAAAATAATTCTTTCTTGAAATTTCTGGAGTGGAGTCCAGCTATTCCAAGTGCAGAAACTTCTTAGTCTGACTCCCCTTTGACATCAGATTCCCCGAAGCTCAGGGCCTCCCAAACATCTGTCTGACCGTGTCATGGTCCTCAGAAACCTTCAGCGGCTTCACAGCACCTGCAGATTCAAATGCAGACCCTTTGTCTTAGCTTTCGGGGTCTCCGCCACTTCCCCTTCCTCATGTCCCCACCGTTCGTGTTGTTCTCTTCACTTTACAAGTTCTCATCACTTTAAAAGCCTCGTCGACCTTTAACTTTTAACCCTTGAACTCACCACACATGCCCTGCCCTCCAAACCTTTGTGCCAGAACTCGGCTTCAGCTACCCTTGACACCTACCCGAGGACCCCCCTCATACCCCATCATTCCCCCCATCCCACTTCCCTGAAATATTTTTTCATGATCTTATGACATCTGCAGTTATTTGATTTATCTGCTTATACATTTATCATCCTTCCCCATAAACAGAGAGGCGGCATTAGTCTTGTTCATTGTGTATGTCCAGTACCTGGGGCACTCCAGGCCAAGTCAATGTTGAATGAATAAAAGGCCAGTTTCACGTTTAGCAGAGCTCTGCATAAGGGTTTTGAGACATCATGAGCTTTCCCATGGGGGCTGGGATATTTCCCATAAGTCTGAGAGTCTGAGGATCTTAGAAAAGGAAAAGACAAAGAAAGCCAGGTCACAGTAACTTGGGATTTTGATTATCCTTGTCAAGTCAAGCGTCTGTATTGGGAAGAATTAGGTGTTATCTTAGGCTTGTCTCAGAGAAGGGCATTTTGACTCAGGTAGTCATAGCTCCGGGAAATTTCTGCTTTACCCACACCTACACCCAAAATGATAAAGCAAAAAGTGTGCAAGTTGTGAAGGCATCTAGCATCGTGGTTAAAAGTTGGGCTTGGGACCTCTGTCTCTTACTGGCTATTTGACCTTAGGTAAGTTATACAAATTTGATGAGCCTGAGTTTCTCACTCTGTAAAATGGGACTAACAATAATTGCTACTTCTTAGGGCTGTTACGAGGATTAAATGAATGATGTAAAGCACTTAGGATATTACCTGACACATCATACATGTTAGTTCTTGTTATTTTCAGTGCCCTACTGTTTTTATGTCCTTCATGACCAACAGCAATTCCAAATGTTTTTCAACCATCTTAGACTTTCTGGTGCCAAGAGCTGTGTCCTCTTTTTGTAGATTCCAAAATGTCTAAGTCAGCTTTTCCCAGTCTAACTCAGACATTTGTCTAACACTCTGTCATGATTTTATCATAATTACATATCCGCTCTACTATTTTTACTTATTTTCTATTTATGGCCTTTTTAAACTTAAATTTATTGAAAGATGAAAATATATCTCATTATCATAAATGAAAAATCAACATCACTTGCCATTAATATAAGGTGTGTTAGTCTGTTATGCATTGCTATAAAGGAATACCTGAGGCTGGGTAATTTATAAAGAAAAGTTTATTTGGCTCATGGTTCTGCAGGCTGTACAAATATGGCACCGGCATCTTCTTGGCTTCTGGTAAGGTCTCGTAGCAGAAGGAGAAGGGGGAGCAGGGGTGTCACATGGCAAGAGAGGTAGCAAGAGAGATAGAAGGAAGTGCCAGGCTCCTTTAAACAATCAGATCTCAGGGTCTTTAACAGAGTGAGAACTCACTCATTACCATAGGGAAGGCACCAAGCCATTTGTGAAGGATCCATCCTCATGACCCGAACACCTTCCACTAGGTCCACTTCCAACTTTGAGGTCACGTTTCAACATGAGACTTGGAAGGGACAAATATGCAAACCGTCTCATAAGGCAACCTGGAAAAAATAAATTTTCAAATGGAAAAATCCATTGATAAAACTCCCTGTGGATACTGCTACCTGTCGAAATCCGGGACTGGACATAACACGTGTTGGAGACACCTCTCTGGCGCCATCAGATTGAAAGAGAATTGGAGAGGGGCTTATGTCTCACCCTGTGATTCAGCATTGTCTCATATTGCCCATGTCCCTCTTTGCTCCCCTGCTGCACTCTTGGTGGTCCCAGGTCTAACTTTTTCAGAGAGGAATTCAGAGCCCCATGAGGACCATGAAAGACCAAACAAGAGAAAACCTGGGGAATTGTGCACAAATATTCCAAAACAATCAGCTAGGCTGGTGGTTCTCACCTGAGCATGCATCCGATTCACCTAGAGGGCTCGTTCAGACCCAGAGTGCTGCCTGCTACAGCCTAGCCTCCGAGGGCTGGTTCAGCAGGTCTGCCGTGGGGCCGCAGAAAAGTTCCCAGGTGGTGCTTATGCTGCTGTTCTGAGGACGCTACTTTCAGAACCACTGAACTAGACTAATTGGAGGAATCAATGTTGAGTCTGTGCCTGCATATTCAAACCATTATTTTAAAGAGAACTGTCAAATCAGGAAGAGAGTAGGGGGCAACTGTAAAGTTCCTACTTCTGAGTTTAGTATTTGTGTCTATTTTCATACTAAATCTCCAAGCAGCCTGAGGGCCACCATCTGGCAAAGATGTTGGCTGCTGGAAGTTAGGCTGGTATGTGCAAAATGGTAAGAGAATTCAAGGGGATATGAATGGGGCACTTATGGCATCTTCCACAGGGTGTATCTATCCTATTGACATAAAACTCTAAAAGAAAAGGACAAAGCCAGGCTGCAGTAATTTGTGATTTTTATTATCCTTGTGAAGTCAGGCAACTCGAGGGGAAAGAACAAGGTGTCCTCTTTGGCTCCTTTCAAAGGAAGACATTTTCATTCTAAACTCTTCAACTTTATGCCTCTAAAACTTAATACCTGGCACCGATTTCATTATAATTGGAAGCCCTGGTTGAATGTGTCCTACAGCTTGAGGCTTTAAGAAAAATGAGCGGCCACCTTTGGGACCACTGACCCAGGTTTTCTGTCAGGGCAAGTCAGTTAATCTCAGTTTTTCCATCTGTGAAATGGGAATGATAATAATGCCCATTTTGTGAGATTGTGATAAAGATTAAATGACATAGTATAAAATGAGTCTTCAAGTAAATGGAAGATGATGAGAAGAATTGTGATGATGATCATGGATACAGGCTAATGGGAAAAGCATGATATTTGATATTTTTTTTTAAACATGAAGTCCATGTGGGCAATGCTAATAAAACAGCTGCCATCCACTGTTGGACCACCCAAGACTGACCTGAGAGAGTAGGATACTAGAAGCCTGTCTCCAGAGTTAATTTCCTGGTTTGCTAAGGATATGCCTTTGCAGTAGCTGCCCCATCTCATCTCACATCTTAGTATCCACAGCACCCAGAGCTTTCCAGACCACTGGGGGCATCCCATCTGTCCACCTATCCATCTACCTACCCATCCACCATCCATCCATCCATCCACCCACTCACCCACCCATCTATCCATTTATTTATCTATTCACTTCCCCATCTATCCATCTATCCACACATCAGCCATCAATCTATCTGTTCATTCATCTCCCATCCATTCATCTATTCATCTATCTACCCATCTATCCACCCATTCATCCAACCACCCGTCCATCCATGTACCCATTTATCCATCTATTCATCCACTCATCCATCTACCATCCATCCATCTGTTCAGCCACCTATCAATCTATCCACCCATTCATCCACCCAGCCATGCATCCATCCATCTACCAATTTATGCATCCAACTACCCATCCATCCATCCGTGAATCCATTCACCCATTCATCTACTCACCCATCTATCCCCCATCCATCTACCCATCCATTCATTCACTCATCCACCCATCCACCCATCCATCCATCCACCCATCCATCCATCCATCCACCCACCCACCCACCTGTCCACTCACTCAGCCATTCACCTATCCATCTTTCTCTCTCTTTATCTTTCTCAGGTTAAAGTGCCACAACAAATGCACCAAAGAAGCCCCACCCTGTCATCTTCTGATCATCCACCGAGGAGGTAAGTATTTAACACTTACTGCCCTAGGGGTAGGGGTGAGGTGGGGCTCCTGCAGGTCCCGCACATAGCTGTCCCACTCGGGTTGGTTCTGAATACCTCCTGATCCCCACATAGTTCCCCACATGGTTTCTTCCTCTCTAACACCATTCTTCCTGACATCTGTCTCCTTTATCCTCCCTTATGCCTCTTCTCTCTATTTCTTGCCCCTCTACTGGTCCCTCAGACACTTTAGCCCCTTTTGTCTCCCCACTTAACCCCTGCTCTCTCATCCTGCCTCCTGTGCTAACTTCTAGCCTCTTCTGTTTACCAATCCCATTGCTTTTCTTCCCACCAAAAAGAGCACTGGCTGGGTGTTTTTCCATTGTGTGTTCGCTAGATTTAATCAATTGGCCTTGCAAAAGTAGGTATGAGGAGGGGTACATCTTGGGCCTGTTGGATTGGGCCATCTGTGTCCTGTCTCCTGGGGCCCTAGGAGTGTTCGAGCCAACCTATCCAGGCAAGGAAGTAGCAGCCCTGGGAGAGCCACTACCAGGATTCCACTGCAAAAGCAAGACAAATCTGGCTGAAAGGAAAGGCTTTTCCCTGACTGCCAAGGACTTACTTATAAGGGACACTGTCTTGGGAACTCTTGTAGTCCAGCTTTCAAAATAGTTCCCCTGATCCTTGCCCAATGGGATGATCACCCCCAAACTCCATTATCCATATTGAAATTTATCCCTGAGGGACTTTCTGGACCTGTGCTGCCCAATACAGTAGCTACTAGCTACATTTGACTATTTAAATTTAGATTAATTAAAATCAAATAAAAACACAAATTTAATTACTCAGTCACACCAGCCACATTTCAAGGGCTTATATTGGTACAAATATAGAACGTTTTATTGATTGCAGAAAGTTCTACCGCACACCATAGGCCAGATCCTTGCTATTCAAAGCGTTGTCCATGGACCAGCAGCATTAGGATCGCCTGGGAGCTTGTTAGAAATGCATGACTTATGAGGCCGGGTGCGGTGGCTCACGCCTGTAATCCCAGCACTTTGGGAGGCCGAGGCAGGTGGATTATGAGGTCGGGAGATCAAGACCATCCTGGCCAACATGGTGAAACCCCATCTCTGCTAAAAAAAAAAAAAAAAAAAATACAAAAAATTAGCCGGGTGTAGTGGCAGACACCTGTAGTCCCAGCTACTCGGGAGGCTGAGGCAGGAAAATGGCATGAACCCGGGAGGTGGAGCTTGCAGTGCGCTGAGATCATGCCACTGCACTCCAGCGTGGGCAACAGAGTGATACTCCATCTCAAAAAAAAAAAAAAAGAAAGAAAGAAAAGAAAAGAAATGCGTGATTTATGGCTCCACCCCAGACCTACTGAATGAGAATCTGCATTTTAAACAGGATTGCAGGGAATTCCCATGCACCTTAAAGTGGAGAAGCACTCTCTGGAGCAGGAGTCAGACATAAACTGAGATGCCTACGAGGGCCAAGTAGATGTCCTAAATGAGAGAAGTTGGCCAGATGGGGCTGTAGGACACTGGAAAACCCAAGTGCCATCTAGAGAGGGTAGCCAGCCACTCCAGCCATGTGGACCTGCATTGCCAGCATTTCTGACATTTCCAACAAAAGCCCAAATAGAGAATTTTGTGTGCCAAATGCTTATTTTTTATTTACTCAGTGTTTTTTGAGACGGAGTCTCGCTCTGTCACCCAGGCTGGAGTTCAGTGGTGCAATCTCAGCTCACTGCAACCTCCGCCTCCCGGGTTCAAGCGATTCTCCTGCCTCAGCCTCCTGAGTAGCTGGGATTACAGGCACACGCCACCTCGCCCAGCTAATTTTTGTATTTTTAGTAGAGGCGGGGTTTCACCATGTTGGCCAGAATGATCTCAGTCTCCTGAGCTCCAGTGATCCACCCGCCTCGGCCTCCCAAAGTGCTGGGATTACAGGTGTGAGCCACTGCACCTGGCCCATATGCTTATTTTTAAATGTAAGCAGTTTATTAAAATCTTCTAAACTCATGCTGGTCACCTCCCTGCAAACCCCTCATCTATAGGATGGATAGAGCCTTCAAATCACCAGGGAGCAACTTTAGAGTACAGCAACTTGCTAATCGGACACTGAGTCCTCCTTCCCTGTCCTCCCGCTTTCCCACTCCCATGTCCCCTGGCCTTGATCAGTACATATTCCTGGGAATCTGCCCTAATTCAGAATGAACCCAAGGGAAACTTAAAGAAGGAGGCAAATTGCTGCTGAAAGCACTGTGATGTGTCCCAAAGCCAACTTTCAATGATCTTTGCATTGTTTATCTCCAAAAACACAGAAAATTGCAAGTGAAGGCAAAGTCTTCAGCTCCCTTCTCTTACCCTTCCCACCCCACATCCTTAATTGAGAGCCATCTGTTCCTTGAATAACTGTATACACTCAATGAGGCTATTTTAAAGCCTGAATTCTCACCTCTCTTGAGACCCTGCCTTGGGTCAGCCTCATTGGAAAAATTGCCTCCCACCAAATTCTCCTCTGTAAAAGGTTCTGCTAGCAGCTGATTCCCATATGGACAGAACCAGCCTGTTGGAAGGTGATGGCTCTCAGAGGCTGACATTTGAAGAAGGGCTCCCTCCCACCCACCCTCAAGGCCATGCCTCCTTTTGTTCAAAGGCAGCAGGTGTCTGTACATGCAGAGCAAACTGAACTTTGCAGAAATCCACCAGCTTCTTGCTTTTTCTCTCTGTTGGTTGGAAGTTGAAAATATAGTCAGTTTCCATGGTGATGGCAGCTCAGGCTAAGCAGAGAAATGAAATCCCTGGGTCAATCCGGAGCTTAAACTTCTCAACCAACACCCTCCCCTCACCACTGCAATAAAAACAAAAAACAAAAAACAGCTAACAAGTAACAATACCAGGCATCAGATTTGATTTTGATCTTCTCATTTTTGTCCCTTACTGTGTTCTCCTGTGAGTAATAGAAATAACAGAAGGGAGAGGGGCTTGGGCGACGTGATTTGGATCAGGAAGCATTTATTTAGCATCTACTATGTGCCTAGCTTCCTGGAACAGCTGTCTTTCTTTCAGGGATCCAGGGTTGTTTAGGACAAAGTGTTTCAATGTGCGGCAGGCTGCTTAGGCCTGAGAAATCCCAAAAGTAATGAAAGATGATCCTAACACAGAGGTTAGAAAGTTAGGGACAGGGCACCGTGATGAGCTTTTCCACTCATCACAGGCCCTGAGAAATCAGGAATCTCGTGTATTTAAAATGAATTTTGAGTCTGCCAATATGAAACAATTATGGTATTTTTAAAACCCTGATAGCTTTAGTTTTATTATCATCTTAATTGTCAAAAGTCATATATGGACAATAGAAATATGTTGCAAACCACAGAGAATACCCGGATCCCACCACAGAACGATGATCACTTTTAGTGAATTGTCCTCCAGTCTAGAGGCTGGGCCTAAGAGGTGGGATCTGAGCGATGCTCTCCTGGCATAACCAAAGACAAAGTGATACTTAAATTCCCAAATCAATGTTTTTACCCCTACGGATCCAGCAAGGTTAGTCCGGACAGAGTCCGTTCCATGTGACATCAACAACCCTCTACGGAAGCCACCTCGGTATTCAGACCTGCACATCAGTCAGACGCTCCCCAAAACCAACAAAATCAACAAGGTAAGGCTGGGCTTCTGCTGGGTCTGGGCATGTGGGGCTGGCACTGCTGGGTGAGGGGTAGGAGGGAGGAAGGGTTGATCTGGAAGTATGGCGCTCCCTCCCAACCCATCTCAGCTTCCCTAATTCTGTGATGTTTGTGTTGAGTAAAGCTTGAGGGACATCCAGCAATCAGTGGAGAGGTTTGTGTGCCAGAAATCTAATTTAGAGAGAGGCCATGTCGGAATGAGAATGGATGAGGGTGTCCAGGAAGGCACAATGGATGGGAGGAGAGACTTAAAAGGAGTTTCGTTAGTGGTCCAGACCTCACTTGCTTTGCTCTGTGACAGGTTTTGCCATCTGTATTAGTCTGTGTCATGCTGCTGATAAAGACATACCTGAGACTGGGTAATTGATGAAGAAAAAGAGGTTTAATGGTCTCACAGTTCTGTGTGACTAGGGAGGCCTCACAATCATGGAGGAAGGTGAAAGGCACATCTTATATGATGGCAGACAAGAGACGGCTTATGCAGGGAAACTCCCCTCTATAAAGCCATCAGATCTTGTAAGGCTTATTCCCTATCACGAGAATTGCACAGGAAAGACCAGCCCCCGTGATTCAATTACCTCCCACTGGGTCCCTCGCATGACATGTGAGAATTGTGGGAGCTACAATTCAAGATGAGATTTGGGTGGCGACCCTGCCACACTATAACACCATCTTCCAGGACCAACTTTGCAGATGGTTCTGGGCTTTCTGACACATCTGTCGGATCAGACCTCCAAGGAATAGGGGTCTATTTCTGAGCTTCTGGTAGAGGCTGGATGGGTGGGTTTTCTTTGGGGCCCTGAGCTCTGAGCAACAGGCAATTTGGTTGGCTTCTACCCTCAGACAGAGGTCAGCACTGGGCCCCTCTGTGCATCTTTCTTTCAGTTGTGGCCCAGAAATTTCTGGCATGATTTCCATATCCTTTATTTGATCTGCTGATGGGACTGTACCAAATCTATCCCAGGGGTATGCCCAGCTTCACAGTAGGAAGCAAATGTTGCACCCACCAGCAGGTGATTTCCCAAGCATCTCAAAGCTTTCATGCATTATGTCGAAGGTAGATGTCTTAGTCCATTTGCATTGCTATAAAGGAATATCTGAGGCTGGGTAATTTATAAAGAAAAATGTTTATTTGGCTCACAGTTCTGCAGTCTGTACAAGAAGCCTGACACCAGCATCTGCTTCTGGGGAAGCCACAGGCTGCTTCTACTCATGTTGGACAGTGAAGGGAAGCAGGCATCACAAGGTGAAAGGAAGGAAGGAAACACGTGTGTGAGAGAGAAGGAGGGAGAGGGAGAGGGAGAGAGAGAGAGGGTGAGAGAAGAGGGGAGGTGAGAGGAGAAGAGGGGAGGGAGGGGAGGGAAGGCAAGGGGAGAGAGGTGCCAGGCTCTTTTAAACAGCCAGCTCTAGTAGGAATTAATAGGGTGAGAACTCACTCATTACTGCAAAAAAAATAAATAAATAAAAAAGAGACCAAACTCTTCATGAGGGATCCACCCCTGTGACCCAAGCACCTCCCACTAGGCCCTACCTCCAACATTGGGTTCAAATTTCAACATGAGATTTGGAGGAGACAAATATCCAAACTATATCAGTGGAAAAAGCGCATTAGCCCAAGGATCAGGAGGGCACTGACCTGTGTTCAGGTCCTAGAGGAACATCGTGATAGCCGAGTCACTATTCATTGGCAACGCACAGAGAGAGGATTGCCCCCTTCCCAATCCATTTCCCACACATCAGCCAGAGTGATACTTAATGAATGCAATTTGAATGATGCCATGCCCTGCTTAAAAACCATCCAATAGCTTTCGATTGCATCTAGAAAACAAATCAGACTCTACTGCAGCCTGAAAGGCCATGCATCATTTGGTCCCTCCTCTATCTCTGACCTCTCCTTCCATGTCTCCCCACAAAGCTCATGTGTCCCCTTTCTCTTGAGCTATCTCCCCTGCCATTTTTATCTCGAAGCCGTTTACCATCTGGCTCCTTGTGGCATCATTTCAGCAGTTGAGTGAAGCTGGCTTCTGGAATCAGGCAAACCTGGCAGCCAGCCAGGCCTTCCTCTGCTTATTAGCTGTGGGACTGAACAAGTAACTTAATCTCTCTGAGCCTCAGTTTTCCTGTATGTAAAATGGGGGTGTTCCAGTTATCTACTGCAGCACAACAAACCACCCAAACTTAGTGGCATACGACAATCATCCTTTTATTATACTCACAGAATCTGTAGGTCAGGAATTAGGACAGAGAGCAGAAGGAGTGGTTTGTCTCTGCTCCATGATGGGAATCAACTGGGAAGACTCACACAGATAAGGGCTGGAGTCATCTAAAACAGGGATTGGCAAACTATGGCCCACAGGCCAAATCCAGCCCACCACCTACTTTCGTAAATAAAATTTTATTGAAACACAGTCATACCCATATTTCTGTGGCTGCTTTTGTGCTATAATGTCAGAGTTGGGTAGTCATGACAGAAACTGCATGGCCTGCAAAGCCTAAATTATTTACTGTCAGAATCTTTACAGAAAAGGTTTTCTGACCCCTGATTCAGAGGCTCTTTCACTCCATGTCTGGTGCCTGGGCTGGGTTGAGTCGAAGCGTGGGTTCAGCAGAGTTGTCAACTAGAGCACCTCTATATGGACTTGCTGTAATGCTTGGGTGTCCTCACAATATGGCTGCCTCAGGGTAGTTGGGCTTCTTACATGGCAGCTCATGGCTCAAAGAGCAACTGAATTAGCAAACAGGTGGAACTTTGACAGTGTCACTTCTGCTGCTCTTTACTGATGGAAGCAGTCACAAGCCTGCTCAGATTCAAAGGGAAGAAACAGAGACCTCAACTCTTAGTGGGAAGAGTCCACAGATTTGTAGTCATATTTTAAACTGCCCATGGCAGGCAATAAGAACACCAACCTCAGACAGTTGTTTTGAGGATGGAATTCAATAATCAACATTTAAATGCACTCAGTGTACTTACCGGCCCACAGTTAATATCCAGGAGATTCTAGCTATTATTATCAGCTTAAATTTAGGGGCCTTTGATCAAAACGTCAGGCTGGGTCCACTTTTCCTTTGTTATTCGCAAAAGATACAGGTCTTTAGGAGAGGGGATCCCCACTGCTGGGAGGGCTGAGTAAGTTCAAATAGCGAGGCTTCTGGGAACTATAGTAACTGTGCATCCCTTAGAACCCATTCTTTCCTTTGTGACATTTTGAGGGGTGAGGAGCTCAGAACCACCTCGAGACCTTTCTCTCTAGCTTTACAGGCACCATGAGCCTCTTGGTGTCAGATGAGACTGAAACATAGGTCAGATAGATCAGTGACTGTGACATTGTTCTGCTTGTCTGCCAGCAGGAGAATTTGATAAGGGAAATAAATTAACCTCTATTAAGAAAGCAGCTTTGACATGAAGGTGGACAGGATCTATCATAGGGCTGGGTTATTTTTTCCCCTCTTTCCCTTCTTGCTGGCTTCACACAGATTCTTCTTGTCAGGCAATGACGTGGTTAGTGCAATAAGTTTCTGAGCCAGTTTGGTCTGAAGATTTTTTTTCACTGCTCTTTGTCTTGTCTCCTGTCTAGTTCAGTCAATCCAGTTCACAAAGGCCCTGCTTTTTCACCTAGCACAGTGGTTAGAGTATAGATTTTGGAGTCAGGAAGTCTGGGCTTGCAACTCAGCTCTTTAACTTGCTATGTGATTGTGGGCCAGTTATCTCAAGATCTGTCTGCCTTAGTTTTCCTTTATGTAAAATAGACATAATAGGAGGTATTATTGGGGTTGCAGACAGGATTCGATGTATGATATGTATAAAGGATTTTAGTCCAATGCTGAGTACTCAGGGCATGGAAATGGCTTGATGATGACGAAGACGGAGAAAGAGGAGAAGGAAGAGGCAGGAGGAACAGGAAGGGGGAAGGAGGAGGAAAGGAAGCAGGAAGAGGAAGAGAAGGAGAAAGAAGGAGGAAGAAGAGGAAGACAGAGTGGGGTGGATGAGGAGAATGGAGGAGGGGGAAGGAGGAGAAGCAGCAGCAGTAGCATCTGCCAATTCCTTATGGGACCAATCTACAACCCTTGTACTTCCACATCAAGGCATCAAAACTACCATCTGCAGTAGTGGCAGAGGCTGAATCTCTGCCTGCTGTATTCAAGCTGTTTGAAGTGCCTGCATGCTGGCTTACTTTTGTTGGTTGGTTGCAAGGTACAGAGACCTGCCTAGGCTGGCTCTGCAAAATGAGTTGTCTTTTGTAAAGGGTGGACATGGGGCAATTCAGAGAAAGGGAAATCATCATTTAGGATCTGGACCTTATGAAACTAGACATGGAGGACAGTCTTGAGCTCAATCCAGCTCCTTGGACCCAAAGCAAGCCCATGGGCCATTATTTTGGTCTTCCATCGTATCCCTGACTCAGCTACTCTTTGTGGGTCTCCTCTGATGTGTTGTTACTGTTGGCTGGTTTCTTCATCTTCTACTTTTGTCTTTCTTTCCTTTATCATTGCTTCTGCCTCCATATAGTTCCTACTCCTTATGACCTTTGGCTTCTTTGTTTTCTGGCCTGTTGTGGCTCCCCTGTTCTCTTTGAACCTCATCTTATCTCAGCCTTTGCTCCTAATGCTCTTCTTCCTAATGGCGTATCTCATCATTCTATCCCATATTATAGGTCACTGGTCAGCTGCCATTATGCTCTGGCCTATGGTCCTGTGTTGGGAGTGGGCTATGGAGGTCACAAGACAGGTGTGTCTGTTTAGGACTGTCCATTGAACAAAGGCTGTTGGGTTGGAGGGTGAGGACAGTTTCCTTAGAAAGTTTCCATGGGAGAACAGTGACCATCACCACCATGTCCAAATCAGTGCTTAGCTGAGTGAAGTGGAAACCTGGGTGAGGAACGTGCTTCTATTTGAGTTCCAGAGTCAGATGTGAATTTCTTATTACTTGGCACAACCTTGTGTTTCTGCTTCTGGGCCAGGACTTGGGACCTGGGCCACTAATGTTCTGTGTGACTGCAGGAGGCCATTCCTCCCACCTTAGAGTCTCAGCATCCCCTCCTACAGAATGAAGTGGTTGGACTGGACGGTCTCTGATGGATGTTTCCAGCTCTCATCTGTGTTCAGAAAGAGGAATTATGCCATTAGCCTTTCCCTGCATGATCTGGTAGAGTTTAATAAGTTTCCTTCTGATGGAACACAACCGCCAGCTGCTGGTCCTATTCGGACACAGATCTGAGTCTGACCTGCAGAAGATATTTTCCCTCCTGTTGTAACAATTCTGCCAGGAGAAGTAAGTACTATATGTATTAATGAGTCTGTCCTCAAAGAGGTAGAGATACATCCTTCCACCATAAAGACAATTTTCTCTCCCTCTCTCCCTCTTTCCCTCTATCCTTTCTTCCTTTCAATTGCTTAATTCATTCATTCATTCATGTAACATTGATTAGTTACCTCCTGTTTTTGTTTCTTGCTTAGTTTTACAGATTCCAAGATTAATAAGTAACAGTCTAGTGGGAGGAAATAGATCCTCCTCTGTCCGTCTCTCCTTTTCATCCATACAACCCTTCCTCTTTTCATTTCTCCCTTTCTTTTTTCCTTCATCCAGCATACGTTTATTGAGTAGTGGCTACCATGTGACTGTGTGACTGGCACATTGCTAAGTGCTGATGCATATAACATATTCCCTGTTCTCAAGGGGTGCCTAGTCTAGAGGATGAGACAGATAAGCTGACAAATGTCCATGCAGAAGCACAAACCTATATGGTTTTTTTTTTTTTTAAAAGTTAGACAATGACCATCTTTTTGCAGAGCATCTATGGAAACTTCTTGAAATTTGCCAGCAAGTTCAAAGAGCAAGGCTTGGGAGGGTGGGTAGATGCCTTTCTTTTCCTCGTGTAATATAATTGGCCCCCAACTTTCTTGAAAAACCTCACCTGCCCCCTGGGCTGAGTGGGAGCTTCTCTCTATATCATAGTCATAAATGATAAATGTTTGCTCCACATGTCACTGACATATTATTCCTTACACCAATATGTCCATTGTTATGGAAATGCAATTACCGTTAGATAAGATAGAGTGAGAAGGCTTCCTGATGCCTTTCAGGAAGGCATAATGTTGGATCAGAGTTACTTTCATGGTGGTCTTGCCTGGCAGGTGGTTAGAATGAACTAGAGCACAGTCTTGCCTAGAATAGTAAGACTATGTCCAAGTGGTCAGATATTCCCTGCCTTCTACTGGGACTCACATTTATTTCTCCCACGCAGGATTAGAGATCAAACTGGAGAGATCTGTTATTCCAAGGAAAATTCTATAGCTTGGGAATGTTAATTGTCCATGGGACCAATATTCATTTCTCTGTCTACACAATCATAGTTGAGTCTCCCTTTCTTGGAGACTCTCTGGAGTGAGTCTAGTTTCTCCCTCCAGAGATAACACCTAACTTGCAGGTTTGCTGCCAGGATTAAATGAACTAACAATATTAGTTACTCTGCTTCCAGGAAGATGGAGTAATTTTACTTTTCCGTATTCCTCCCACTAAGTACAGTGGACCCTTGAACAATATGGGGGTGAGGGATGCCAACCCCACCCCCACAGTTGAAAATCCACATATAACTGTTGATGCCCCAAAAACGTAACTACTAATAGCCCACTGTTGATCAGAAGCCTTACCAATAACACAGTTTATTAACATGTATTTTGTATGTTCTATGTCTTATATGTTATATTCTTACAATAAAGTAAGCTAAAGAAAAGAAAATGTTACTAAGAAAATTATAAGGAAGAAAATATATGTTTACTATTCATTAAGTGGAAACAGATCACCATAAAGGTCTTCATCCTTGTCGTCTTCATGTTGAGTAGGCTGAGGAAAAGGAGGAAGAGGAGGGGTTGGTCTTGCTGCCTCAGAGGTGGCAGAGGTGGAAGAAAATTCACATATAAGTGGACCAGTGCAATGCAAACCTGTGTTGTTCAAGGGTCAACTGTACAGCTATAAACAAAGGACATTGTATATAAAATAAACATAAGACCACTCTGAAAGAGGGCAAGAAGGAGGCAGACCAGCTAGGGACCCAAGCAATGACACAGTGGCAAGGTCCCTGAGACCTCTTTTTTTTTTTTTTTTTTTTTTTTAAGATGTAGTCTCACTCTGTCACCCAGGCTGGAGTGCAGTGGCGCGATCTTGGTGTACTGCAACCTCTGCCTCCCAGGTTCGAGCGATTGTCCTGCCTCAGCCTCCCAAGTAGCTGGGACTACAGGCACCTGCCACCACACCTGGCTAACTTTTTTTGTATTTTTAGTAGAGACAGGGTTTCACTATGTTGGCCAGGCTGGTCTTGAACTCCTGACCTTGTGATCCACCTGCCTTGGCCTCCCAAAGTGCTGGGATTACAGGCATGAGCCACCGTGCCTGGCCGTCTGAGACTTCTTTTAGCTCCATGTATCCCAGACTTAGAACTGAAGAAGCTGGTGCCCTGGATGTGTCAATGGGTTAAAAACAATAAAAGCCCCAACAAAAGCCTGCCCCATCTAGTCGAAGGCCCAGGAAAGGGATAGCTTAGCAAGAAAACTTTTACCCAATAACCAACCAAACGCCACAGCCAAACACCACAGAAAAATCTGTTGCCCTACCCACCCATAACAGCAAAGATCAAGTAGGGAATCTAGACTCCCATCCTTGTCAAGCTGAACCCTGGCATCCCAATCCTTCTGCCAGGCTGGTGTTAGAGAAGGCTGAATAGGGACTGTCATCCCTGCTGGTGGGAGTGAACACCCCCCTCACCCAGCAATCATGCAGCACTCCTTCCCACACCTGCTGAGGGAGGGTTCGAGGAGACCTAGTGAAGAGTCAGAGCTTTTGCCACCACCATCATTAACAAGTCTGCTCCCTGCTTTTTAACATTCTTACCCCTCCCAGCAAGAGTGGTATCAGCGAAGGTCTATGGGGGAGCTGGATTTCTACCTCTGCCCAGCAATAATGAGAAACTCCTCCCCTCTTCAGGGGCTAACAGAAGCTGAATGGAGAACTTAGACTTCTACCCATCCCTGGCAATAGCAAGGCAGTACCTCCCCTTTCTCTGCTAGAGCAATGTCACAGGAATCCAGCAAAAACAAGAAGTTTAAATAAGATTCAGAGTCTCACAACATAATACTCACGTGTTCACGCTTCAGTTGAAAATTACTTGTCGTAGCAAGAAGCAGAAAGATCTCAAGCTGAATAGAAAAAGAAAGACAATCAATAGAAGCCAATGCTGAGATGACTGGGATTTTAGAATTATCTGATGACACTTTTAAAGCATTCATTATAAAAATACTTCAATAAGCAATTATGAACATTCTTGAGACTAATGAAAACATAAGAAGTCCCTGAAAAGAAACAGGAAGTGTCAGCAAAGAATTGGAAGATAAAAAGAAGAAGCATTTAGAAAATTTAGAACATACAATTAGAAAATATAATAACCAGATAAAAAATTCAGTAGATGGACTGAATAACAAGATGGATGGGGCAGGGGAAAGAATTTGTGAACTTTAAGATAGAGTGATAGACATTACACAGTCTGGATAACAGAGAGAAAATGGCCTGAGCAGAGTAGCAAGGACCCTTGGGGATTATAATTAAAAAATCTAACATTGGTGTCATTGGTGTCCTGGAAAGAGAGAAGAGGAGAAAGAGGACAGAGCTGAAAATGTTCTTAAAGACATGATGGTTGAAAACTTCCCAAACTGGGCAAAAGACATAAACTTACAGATTAAAGAATCTCAGAAAACACCAAAGAAGGTCAACTCAAAGAAATCCATGCTAAGATATGTCATGTCAAACTTCTGAAAACTGAAGACAGACAAAAGCATCTTGAAAGCAACAACAGAGGAACAATACTTTACCTATGGGAGAAACCATTCAAATGACAACAAATTTCTCATCAGAACCCATGGAGGCCAGAAGAAAGTGGCACAGCATTTTTTCACGTGCTGAAAGAAAAGTTTTCAATTCAGAATTCCATGCATAGTGAAAATGTTCTTCAAAAATGAAAGAGAAATCAAGACATTGTCAGATGAAGGAAAACTATTTGTGATAAGTATATCTACCCTGAAAGAATAGCTGAAAAGTATTTTCTAAACAGAAAAGAAGTAATAAAGAACCTTGGAAAATCAGGAAACAATAAAAAGTGTACAAATACTAGTAGATACGATAGTACATATACCTTCTCTTCTTAAATTTTCTAAATTATGCTTGAGAGTTGAAGCAAAAATTATAACACTTTCTGATGTGGTTCTATATATATGTACAGGAAATATTTAAGACAATTATTAAAGGGGGAGGGTAAGGACATAAAGAAACATTTCACTCAAACTAGTAAAATGTCAACACCAGTAGACTGCAATAAGTTATGCGTATATAATATAATACCTACAGCAGCCATTTAAAAAGCTATAGGAAGAGATACACTCAAAAATACTCTAGCTATGTCAAGATGAAATTCTAAAAAATGTTTAACTCACAGGAAGGCAGGAAAAATAAAACAGAAATTAAAAATGAAATTGATGAGCCTGTAGCATGACCAACAAAGAGAAAACTCTGATTACAATTATCAGGAATGAGAGGGGACATCCCTACAGACTCTGCAGTCATCAAATGGACAAAAAGAGAATATACAAACAATGCTACACATATACATTTTTAGCTTAAATGAAATAAGCCCATTTCTTGAAAATCACAAACTTCCACAACTCACCCAATATGAAATGTATAATTTGCATAGCCCTGTAAACATTAAGGAAACTGAATTTGTAATTTTAAAACTATCTTACTCCAAAAAAAGAAATCTCCAGATGGTGTCACCGGAGAATACTACCAAATGTCTAAAGAAGAATTAACACCAACTGTACACAATCTCTTCCAAAAAATAGAAGAGTATACTTTCCAATTCATGATATATGCCAATATTACCCTGATTCAAAAGCCAAAGTACAGAAAAGGAAAACTACAGACTAATATTCTTCATTAATATAGATGTGAAAATTCTTAACAAAATATTTAGAAAATAGAGGTCAGCAATATATACAAGTGGAGTTGATTCCAGGGATAACAGACTGGTTCAGTATCTGAAAAATCAATTGACATAATTCGCCATATTAACAAGCTAAGAATAAAAAATAACATGGTTATATCAATTGATACAAAAAATTGTTTGACAAAATTCAACAACCATTCATGGTAAAAGAAAGCAGAAAAGTAAAAATGAGGAAATTCCTCAACTTGATAAAAGCACCTAAAATAATACTACAGCTAACATACTTAGTGATGAAAAACTGAATGTTTTCCTCTACAACTGGGAACAAGCTAGGACATCCACTCTCACCATTCTTATTCAACACAGTGCTAGAAGTTCTGACCAATGCATTAAGGCAAGAAAAGGAAACAAGACGTGCAGATAGGAAAGGGGGAAATAAAAATGCCCTTATTTGCAAATGACATCATCATCTATGTAGAGAATCCCAAAGAAAATACAAAAGTCCCAAAGAATATATTTTTTAAAAAGTTCTTAGAACTAATTAGTGAATTCAGCAAGGTCACAGAATACACGATCAATACAAATTAGTTATATTTCTTTTTTCTTTTTTTTTTTTTTGAGTGGAGTCTCGCTCTGTCACCCAGGTTGGAGTGCAGTGGTATGATCTCAGCTCACTGCAACCTCTGCCTCCCAGGTTCAAGCGATTCTTCTGTCTCAGCCTCCAAACTAGCTGGGACTACAGGTGTGTGCCACCGCACCTGGCTAATGTTTGTATTTTTCATAGAGATGGGGTTTGACTATATTGGCCAGGCTGGTCTTGAACTCCTGACCTTGTGATCTGCCCATCTCAGCCTCCCAAAGTGCTGGGATTACAGGCGCGAGCCACCGTGCCCAGCCCAAATCAGTTATATTTACTATACACTAGCAATTAACATATGGAAACTAAATTAGAAACATGCCATCTACAATTGCTGAACAAAATGGAAACACTTTGGTGTATATCTGATAAAACATGTATAGGGCTTGTACACTGAAAACTACAAAATGCTGGTGAAAGGAAACACAGATCAAAAGAAACGGAGACAGATACCACTGTGGGTCTGACTGTATTCCCCACAAGGATATGCTAAAGTCGTAACTTCCAGGACCTGTGAATGTGATCTTTGGAAATAGGAACTTTGCAGATATAATCAAGTTTAGATGAGGGTGTACTGAAAGGATGGTTCCTTAATCCAATATGACTTTCGGCCTTATAAGAAGAGGAGAAGAGAAACAGAGACACACAGGGAGAGCACCATGTGACAACAAAGGCAGAGATTAGAGTGATGCAGCTGCAATCCAAGTAATGACAAGGATTGCTGGCCACCACCAGAAGGTAGGAAGAGGCAAACAAGGATTCTACCTAAAGTCTCAGAGGGATCCTGAGACACGGCCTTGCCAATACTTTGACTTGGGACTTTTGGCCTCCAAAACTGTGAGAGAATAAATTTCTGTTGTTTTAACCCACTCAGTTTATAGTACTTTGTTACAACAGCTCTAGGAAACTGATACCCATACCATGTTCATGGATTGGAAGATTCAACATAGTTAAGATGTCAGTTCTCCTCAAAATTCATATATAGGTTTAGCACAATTTATATCAAGATCTGAGAAAGATTATTTTTTATGAGTAAAGACATGATTATTCTAAAAGTTATGTGAAAAGGCAAAGGAACTAGAATATCTGCAATAGCTTTATTCTTTTGAAAAATAATGAAGTGAGAGGAATCAGTCTACCTGATCTCAAGACTTCTTATATAGATACAGTCATCAAGACCAAAGTGGATATACAGATGGCAAGTAAGCACATGAAAAGAAGTTCAATATTATTAGCCATTAGGAAATGCAAATCAAAGCACAATGAGATATCACTACACTCCAATTAGAAAGGCTAAAATAACAAATAGTGACAACACCAAACACTGGCTAAGATGCAGAGAAAAATCAGTCATTCCTACATTGCTGGTATAAAATGGTGCAGCCACTCTAGAGAACAGTTTTTGCATTCCCTTTTAAAACTAAACATGTTATTACTATATTATCCAGAAACTACACTTCTGAGCATTTATTCCAGAGAAATAAAACATATGTTCACATAAATCCTGTAAATAAATGTTTATAGCAGCTTTATCCACAATAGTGAAAAATAGAAAACAACTTACATGTCCTTCAGTGGGTAAATGGTTACACAAACTCTGATATATCCATATCATAGAGTACTACTCAGCAATCAAAAGGAAGAAACTCAGCAATTGAAAGGAAGAAACTATTAATACACACAACTTGGATGAATCTATAATTATTCTGAGTGAAAAAATGCAGTCTGAAAAGGTTACATACTGTATGATTCAATTTATAAAACAGTGAAATGATAAAATTATAGAAACTGAGAATAGAGCTGGGCACCAGGGTGTACAACTCTAATCCCAGCTACTTGAGATTGAGGTTGAGGCAGTGGGATTGCTTGAGCCCGGGAGTTTGAGACCAGCCTGGGTAATGTAGCAAGACTCTATCTCAAAAAAAAAAAAAAAAAAAAAAAACCCACATACAACTAGTGTTTATTATACTGGACAGATGTGGAGAATAGATTAGAGGTGCCAGGGGTTAAATATGGGGAGAGGATGGTGAGGAGAGAGCAGGAAATGGGTATGGCTATAAATGGGCTACATGAGGGATCTTGGTTTTGATGGATCTGTTCTGTATCTTGACTGTATCAGTTCAGTATCTGGGCTGTGATATTGTACTATAGTTTCATAAGATGTTATCAGTGGAGAAAACTGAGCAAAGGAAACATAAGATCTCTCTCTTCTTACAACTACATGTGAATCCACAATGATCTCAAAATAAAAAGTTTAATTATAGAAACATACTATCATTAACATAATGGCTACCATTTATTGATGATAAAGCACCTCTACTCAATACAAAGGAGGTAGGTACATACATAACTCGTTTAAACTTCACAACAGACCTACAAGGTGGATGTTCTTAGCCCATGTTAAGGATAAGGAGTTCGAGCGCATTGACCCACACCTGTAATCCCAGCACTTTGGGAGGCCGAGGTGGGAGGGTCAGATCGCATGAGCCCAAGAGTTTGAAACCAGCCTAGGCACCATAGTGGGACCCTGTGTCTACAAAAAAACAGTGTTTTAAAGCTGGGCGTGGTGGTTCATGTTTATGGTCCCAGCTACTCAGGAAGCTGAGATGAGAGGATCGCTTGAACCCAGGAGGCTGAGGCTACAGTGAGCCGTGATCATGCCATTACCCTCCAGCCCAGGGCACAGAATGAGACCACATCTAAAAAAAACAAACAAACAAACAAAAAAATGGGATAAAGAGAGACTCACTGACCCAGAAGCAGTGTGGATCTAGTGGCAGTAGAGTACGCTTTGGGAGGGTGAAATACACAACCTGGCTGGACACCCAGTAAGCCTGAGCAGACAGAGAATGTCCATTTCCCCTTCTGCCCTTGACCTCCTTTGCTATTGGGTGTTCACCACACCTACTCTTGGAGTTGGCAGATAAGCATACCTGTTGACCACACTAAAGCATCTTTGAGTACCTGGTCCACATGCGTAGTGGACCTCTGAGTAATGGAGGGATCAAGTGACCACGGTCCTGTGGGTGAACAGATGAAGGCTCCCCTGGGAACACTTAGCTCTGCTGGCTTTGAGAGGCAGGAATCCCTTTTATGTCATGTGGAGGTTTGCTGCTTTTGTTCATCTCTTGCCATCTGGTGAAAGCAAAAAGTCCCGAAGAGGTGAAATGCTTTTCAAGCTTCAGGCAGCAGCAATCTCTCACTTTCCAGGAGAACATGCCTGCAAATACATACAGCTACTGTTCCTCCCTGCCTGCCTCCCTCCCTCCCATGCCTCTATATCAGCTACTGTTCCTCCCTGCCTGCCTCCCTCCCTCCCATTCTTCCACATCATTTAATCTTCATGCAGCCCTGTGCACTTGATGTTATCATTATTCCCATTTTACAGAGGACAAAACTGAGGAATGGAAAGATTAGGCATTTTGCCCAGGATGCACAGAAAAGAGGTGGCTGTGGACTTTGAGTCCAGGTTTTCCTGACTCCAGACCCTGCTGATACTAATTTTCTGGTGCTGCTGTAACAAAAGAATATAAACTGGGTGGCTGAAACAACAGAAATTTATTCTCACACAGTTCTAGAGGCCAGAAATTCAATGTCAAGATGCCAGCAGGGTTGCCTTCTGGAGGCTCTGAAGGACAATCTGTTCCATGCCTCTCTCCCAGTCTCTGGTGGCTCCAGCAACCCTTGGCTTGTGTCTGCATCACTCCAATCTCTCCCTCCATCTTCATGTGACTTCCCTCTCCATGTGTCTCATTGGATTTAGGACTCACCTGAATCCAGGATGATTCGGATATTTGTCATTGGATTTAGGATATTTGTCATTGGATCTAGGACTCACCCGAATCCGGGATGATCTCATCTCGGGATCCTTACCTTAAATTATGTCTGCAAAGACCCTTAGTTTAAATAAGATCAGATTCAGAGGTCCTGGGTGGACGTCTTTTGTGGGACGCCGTTCAACCCACTACTGTGCTCCTAAGTCCACCCCAGCAGGCCATTCCGAAAATGCACACATGGATTCTTTCTCTCTCCTTGTTTTTGAGCTGGTCTGGCATGAAGAGAGGCAGTGCTGGTTCCAGCTGTGACCCGAGCTAAGATGCTGAAGGCTCCCTCTCACATTCTCTCTGGAGCTGTCAGACTGTTGATTCTTTAATAAACACTTGGGAGGAGAGGTGTTGGTTTGGGAGGGGTACTCTGGACACCTCTGCATGGGGTTTATCAGAATCAAAGAGGCACAGGGTGAGTGGCTGTCACCTGTGTCGTTTTCATTACACGGTCACCTTTCACTCTGGGGTCCAAGCAGTGGACAGGAATTCGACTGCAGAGGCTGTTCCTTCCACAGCTGGATGCAGCCCAGCAGGGCTGATGAAGCAGGAGGGACTTTGGAAGGATCTGGTGGCTGAGGAAAGGGCAAGAGTTGGTGCAGGGGCTGGGGTGGGGGCCTCTTCTGCTCAGCCCACTCTTTCTGCTGTGTCTCTGCTTCCCTGCCTGTCCCTGACTCCTACCCTGTTTTCTCTCTGCAGGACCACATCCCTGTCCCTTACCAGCCAGACTCCAGCAGCAACCCCTCCTCCACGACGTCCTCCACACCCTCCTCGCCAGCACCCCCTCTCCCTCCTAGTGCCACGCCGCCTTCTCCCCTACACCCTTCCCCGCAGTGCACACGGCAGCAGAAGAACTTCAACCTGCCAGGTACCTCCATGCTTGGGGAGATATGGGGTGTGCAGCATTGGAGGGGCAGAGATTAGGGAGGGGGTGGGTTCACGCCAGAGTCCTGATACAGCAGGTCTCTGCTGGAAGGTGACGGATTGATGACCAGAGAGGGGTAAGGAAGTATGAGGACTGACCCTTATTGTATCCTAAGCAATTACCCTATATCACTTATTTAATCTTTGGAACAGCCACAGGTAAGCATTATCAGCTCCTTTTACAGATGAAGAAACAGAGGCTCAAAGGGGTGCAGGAACTCTTAGAGACTGTGTGTTTTGGCAAGCTACAACCCAGGGTCTTCGCCTAAGTCTAAGTCACAGAAGGGAACCATTGACTCTGGAGCTGACAGTTATCTTATGAGCTAAATTGGTTAAAATTGGCAGCTAGATCCTGTGCTGGAGATGTTAGGGGCACACATCTGAGCAGGGCTGCATACTGAGTCTTAACCCAGATGTGAGGACAGGGCTGTCAATGAGCAGTCTGGTCTCCTGGAGTCAAGATCCAGGTCTATCACATTCATGCTGTGTCTCACGTCTGAAAAGATGTAGTTGGACAAGATGATCTGGAAGGTTCCTCTAGCTCAGGAATTACAAGGCACCTAGGCTGTTGACCAGGGAGTATGCACTGGACTATGAGATGATAGTAGAGAAGCCACTCATGGGACACTGTGGCTTCTTGACCTTCTTTGTCATTAGACCTAAGAATGGGATATTTTTCTTCCTTCAGGTAGACCAGACCTAAGAATCTCCCCATCTATTCCAGGGTCCAGCCTAGCCCAGTTCCTGTGCTAGGGCCCTAAGAATGCTTCCAACTCAGCTGTATTTGTGGCACTGCAGCTGGCCTCAAGAAGAAGGCTGGTGGGACTGGCATGGCCAGTTGGAACCAGAGTCTACATCTGTGTTGTTCAATATGGTATCCGCTAGCCGTGTGTGGCTATTTACGTTTAAATGAATTAAATATAATTTAAAAATTAGCTTATTGGTTATACTAGCCACATTGCAAGGGCTCAGTAGCCACATGTGGCTGGTGGCTGCCATACTGAATGGCTCAGGTATAGAGCATTTCCATCATCACTGAAAGTTCCCTTGGTTACTCTGGTCTAGCTCCTGATTTCCTCCTGAGTCAACAAGCCTCACACTATGAAAAAAAATCCTAGGTCCTTGACCGCAGCTCACACCTCTAAGCTTAACCAGGCATGAGTGAATGGCCAGGAGGCAAATGGAGGCCCCGCCCCACACCTGGGCAGCACCCGCATGCAACCATCCATCTGAGGACAAGCCAATCACAGCACCTGCCCACACTGTTTTGATTTGGGCTACATCCACAGAGATGGCACATATTTTGAATTCTTGGAACTTTGGGTTTTTTGTTAAGTTCAAGTCTGAATTTAACAGCGTCATATCCGCCTTGTGTGGGGGCCACTCACCTGGCACCCACCAGGGACTGCCGTGTGAGTCACCAGCTGAATCCTCTTAGTAAGTGCCGCTGGTTCATTGCCCGGCATTTCCACAGACAGAAGGCCCCCACCGCCATCTCCAGGGTTGTTCATTTTTACTTCTTCAGAAAGGGATGAAAGGGAAAAGAAAAGACCCTTAGACTTCCCATGACCACCCACACTTAGGGGAAGTGGGCCCGATGCTTTCCTGTAGCCACTTCACTCCCTGGAGACACTGACTTCAGGAGTATTTTCTCTCAAATTGTTTGGCACTTGTTTATGGACCAAGGGAAGGGGAAGGGCCCGTTTTATGGGAGAACTGTGCACAAAAGCACCACAACTCTTCTCATCCCTTAAAGAATCTTCTGGCGTCTCCAGACAAGAGACCTGCCTAACCCGGAGTAATCAGGGTGTCCCTTAGCTCCTTCCTTCCCTCAGCCAGAGTCTTCAAGGAGGGGTGCCTGAAAATTTGTTGTTCTAGCATGCCACCTCATTCCCCGCCCCCTCCCCAACTCCATGGCAGGTCATGACAAGGTCCTGGCCCTCTTTGGGGGCTGAGCTAAGGGGTCCTTTGGGTAAAAGCACTTCAGCATGGCAGTTAGAGTGTGGGCTCTGCAGCGAAGCTACTTAAGTTCAAATCTCAGCTTTACCACTTAATGTCTGTGTGATGTTGGGCAAATAACTCGCCTCTCTGGGCCTCAGTGTTCTCATCTGTAAGATGGAGATTGTAATAGTACCCACCTTAGATAATTGTTTTAGAAAGAAATGTCATAATACATGGACAAAGCTTAGCAGAGTGACAGTTTCATTGAAAACCTCAACAAATCTGGGCTCCTTGGATTGTTGTTAAACACAATAATAATAAAGTACAGTGGCTACCTTTATTTGCATTTCTCATTATCACTGTTAATTAATATGGGGGCCTAGACAGAATTGTAGAATAAAAGATGAAATCCCAATATATCTTGACATAGGAGTATGAACTGAACTAAACATTTGGGGAAGCTAATTTGACATTTTCTGTTAAAGTTTTTTTTGTTGTTGTTGTTTTGTGATGGAGTCTCGCTCTGTCACCCAGGCTGGAGTGCAGTGGTGCGATCTCAGTTCACTGCAACCTCCACCTCCCGGGTTGGAGCAATTCTCCTGTCTCAGCCTCCTGAGTAGCTGGAACTAAAGGTGCACACCACCACGCCCGGCTAATATTTGTGTTTTTAGTAGAGGCGGGGTTTTACCATATTGGTAAGGCTCGCCTCAAACTCCTGACCTCAGGTGATCTACCCGCCTTGGCCTCCCAAAGTGCTGGGATTACAGGTGTGAGCCACCATGCCCAGCCCTGTTAAAGTTTTAAACGTGCATTTCTTTGACCTGTATATCACTTCTAGGAACGTATATACAGAAACACTTGCACTAGGTTGCAGAGATCTGTGTGTAAGGACTTCATTGTAACAGTGAAAACTGAAATTAACCCAAATGCCCATCAAGAGTGGGCAGTGAATGGTTGAATACACACATATATCCATATAACCAAATATTCTGCAAACCTTCAAAGGAACGTAGTACTCTATGTAGATTTCCTGACATGGAAAGATATCTGTAATGTTTCTCAAGTAGAAAGTAAGTGATTTGCAAAGTCATCAGTATAATATTCTGTTTATTGTAAAATATTTACATACATGTATGTCTGTGTACCAGTGTGTGTATATGTGTTCACCTGTGCACAGTAAAGTCTGGAAGAACTTCATGGCAGCCATTGAGGAGAGGGACTTTATCTCATGTACTTACTTCTATGATGTGTATGAGTGTGCATCCATTTTAGAATCGAATAATAAAATTCAGTGCTGAAATGGAAAACAAAAAGAACCTTTGGAAGTACAGTTGGACATACCCTGTGTCTTAGGCAGTTTTAGCAAAACAGCCCCAGGGTCATGAGTGCCTGTCCTGTTTGTACAAAGATCTGGCTGGCTGTCCCACTCTTGACTGGGAGCTTCTGTTAATGAAAAATGGAACTTAGCCGGTGGGTCCCTGCCAGATGTTGGGTTTTCTGAAGGCTATTTAAGCTAAAGCTGAGGCATAACAATGTCCCCAGCACTGATTCATCTAGAACATTCTTGTCCAAAAGGGGGTGGGGGGGTGGACCAGCCATTTAACTCGTCTGTTAACCTCAGGACATGTGGTGAAAAGGCTGTTAGAACCCAAGCGTGGCGTGTGCAGCCTCGGTGGTATTTGTTACTGTGCACTGCCAGCTGGGTGGACCTCCTGTTAACCACCTTTCCCTGAGTCCTGGGACCATGTTGGACATGGCCCAGTATAAGGTGATGTCAAGAGTGCTACATGGACAGACAGACCTGGGGTTGGATCCCAGCTTTGCTCCTTCCTAGCTGTGTGGCTTTGAGCATGGCACTGCCTCTGTTTAGGTCTGTTTCTCATCGGTAACATGGGGCTAACAATTCAGAGCTGTGGTGGCAACCACCATGGCAAGATAGATGAAGAGGCTTTGGAAATGATTGTCTTATGGGTTTCTGAGGCTGGAGTGCTCAAATACCTTTTTTCTTTGGAGCCACCTAGAGCCATCTTGAAACACACACACACAGACACACATACCCCCAACTCCAGGAAATGGCAAATTCTAATGGCTCAAAGGGAGAAGAAAGGAGGTGGAATCTGCCTTTGGTGGAGTTTGCAGGATTTCTGAGACCTCACTTGGGCCACTTGGACTCGTGGGAGTGTTTCCTCCCTTCCCCTTTCCATCAATCTCTCCCAAGCCTCTCTTTTACGCTCATCACTCTGTGCCATGATCTGGTTTACGTACTCATTTGTTAAGTGTCTGTCTCCTCCATCAGAATGCCAGCTGCATGAGACTAGGCAATGTGTCTTCATTCACCACTGCACACTCAAAGCCCGACACGTTGCCTGTGACTGAAGGCACTCATTAAGTGTTTGTTGAATGAATGAATGACCTGAATTTCATGCACTGCCCAGGGCTGCAGTTTTTTCTCTTCAGATTTTCTTCTTGACCCTCAGAATGTGTTCATCCATTCATTTTGTTAACAGTATTTATGAAGCATCTACTCTGTACCAGCTATTGTACTAGGCACTAGGTTTGGAGCAGTGAACAAACCATATGTAGCCCCTGTATTCACTTCCTATTGTTGCTGTAACAAATGACCACATACTTAGTGGCTTAAAAGCACACAGATTTATTATCTTATGGTTCTAGAGGCCAGATGTCCAAAACTGGCTTCACTGGGTTAAAAACCAAGATGTCAACAGGGTTGGTTTATTCTGGAAGGTCTCAGGGAGAATCCATCTCCTTGCCTTTTCCCAGCATCTAGGGGCTGCCCACATTACTGTGCTTGTGGCCCTTCCTCATTCTGGCCTCTGCTTCTGTGATCACATCTCCTTCTCTGACCCTGCCTCCCTCTTCTGAGGACCCTTGTGATGACGTCGAGCCCACCCGAATGATCTAGGATAATCTCCCCACCTCAAGATCCTTAAGTAATCTCATCCAAAGAGTCCCGTGTGCCATGTAATGAAATGGATTCACAATTTCCAGAGATTAGGACCTGAACATGCTGTGGGGGTAGGGGCAGGCATTATTCTGCCTACAACAGCTCCAGTTCTCATGAAAAGTATAGCTTAGTGAGAAAGAAAGGTGTTAACCAAATAAACGTATGCATGAAAACAGGATTATAGATTGTGATGAAGGCTGTGATGGCCAAGAGTCTTTGCAAGAGTCCTTGAGCAAATGCAAGAGAACAGATTTAGGTTGGAGGGTCACTGGATGGCTGAGTTCTGCAGGTGGGGGAAGTAAGGCAAAGGCCCAGTCACAAGAAGGGGCCCAAGTGCCATAAACAAGGGAAAGTGGCCTCCAGAGAGACTCAGGGCTGCAGGGTCTGGGCCTAGCAGTATTTTAGATTTTATGTGAGACTCCATGGGATGCAGTTGAAAGGTTTAGGCAGAGAACAACTTGACCTTTCTTCCTTCCTTCTAGAAGACCACTCTGGCTGCTGTCTTGGGAGGCTTCAGGGTAGGCATGGGGGCTCTGGAGGGGAGGCTCCTTCAAAGTGGCCTGCTTGTCTCTTTGACTTCATCTGCAACCTCCCAGGTCCTGAGTCATCTTGGATGCCAGAAAGCCAGGAGCTACTGGGCTCTCCTGAGCAGCCCACTCAAGGTCACCAGCTGTTCTTTAGAGCCACTTCTTGATGGTGTCTGTCATCAGCAGGAAGAACAGGTCTCCCAACAATGTCTTTCCTCCTCTTCTGGCCACGTGTTTCCCTTTCAGTCACCAGGAACGAGTTGTTCCATGGCACATGGGGAGGAGTCAAGGAGGGCGTTGGCTTCGGGTGTGGAGGCATTTGCTGGTGTCCCGTTGCCTGACACCTGTCCCTTCTCGGACTCTCTGAAGCTGCTCCTGCTCTCCATTGCCCAACAAGAATATAACTGTCAGCGAACGTTTTCTACAGACACTGAATCCCCCATCACTGTCAGAGCTGGGGAGGGAAAAGATCAGCCAAGCCTCTTAAGAGCCTCGGGTAGTTTTCCTGTTTTAATTTTAGCCCCTTGTTGACTAATAAAATAGTTGCATGCAATGAAAAACTCATGTTATCTAACAGTAAAACGGTCCCTGAAATCATGGAGGGTGCTTTTCTTTTAAAGCTTTGCTCTGTGACCTCGAATAAGTTGCTTCTTGCCCTGGACGTCTCATTTTCCAGAATCAAAAATGCATCCATCTGGACTCCAACTATTTGATACAATCTGGAATTGGACTAAGCCCAAGGTTTTTGCTGTTTCATCTATGATAAAGAGAGTTGATTAATTCAACAAATGTATGTTGCACGCTGACTGGTGCAAGGCACAGAACTAGGAGTTTGAGGTCCTGAGATAGTAGGATTTACTCCCTATCCTGAAGGAATCTATCAGTAAATTTCAACCTCAGGGAGAGTGTTCCGTCTGCTTCCCCAAGGCAAAACATTTAGTTAGCACTTGGAACTATGTGATTGTCTCTTAGCTATAAATCATTCTTGTCTATTAGTTAAGAGAGCTTAGAAATGTGTTTATTTATCTCAAAGCTAATACTAATTCGGCACCTTGAATACACTTTTATCTTGTAGTGATGGTCCTTGCCCTTTGAGGAAGGGACTGTTATTATCCTCATTTTACACATATGGGCAGTGAGACTTGGAGTCTCTACAAATAGCCAAAGGCAGAGCAAATATTTGACCATCCAGGATCAGCTTCTAGACTCTAGGCTCTGAGCTACTGTGCTAATATTTGATAAAACAATTCCAGTGGTGGCTTGTCCCTGAATGTCATCGAATTGTTTCTGGAAGTGGCTTCACCAATACAGACTCATCTGACTATATCCCTGCCCTCTTCATTTACTTGAGGACACAAAGCTCTGTGTCCCCTGCCCCCAACACCCCTTGACCCCCTATTCCAGGCACTGTTCCCCAATAGAGTATTAGCATGTTAGAAACCTTTAAGTGTCCAAGACTCCTGGCCTCTGGCGAGTAGATTAGAAGTAAAAGGAATTGTCAGGGAACCAGCAGTGAAGTCCAGAAAATTTATTTTATGTAACTTTTTCCTAAATACAGAAGTTAATGCATACTTGTGGTAGGTAGAATAATTCCCAAAAGATATCCATGTCTTGATCTCAGAATCTGGGAAGATGCTGCTTTAAAGGACAGTAGGAACTTTGCAGATGTAATTAAGTTATGGATCTTGAGATGAGACGATTATCTTAGCTTATCTGGGAAGTCCTTAAATATAATCACAAAGGTCCTTATCAGAGGGAAGCAAGAAGGTCAAAGGCAGAAGAAGGAGATGGCACAACAGAAGCAGAGGTTGGAGTGATGGAGCCATGAGCCAACAAATGCAGGCAGCCTCAAACAACTGGAAAAGACAAGGAATAGATTTTCCTGGAGCCCTCAGAAGGAACTAAGCTTGATTTCAGCCCTGTAAGACTTATTTCAGACTTTTGTCCTCCGGAACTGTAGGAGGATACATTTGTGTTGTTTTACTAAGTTTGTAGTAATTTGTTACATCCACAAAAAAAGAGAAAACTGGTACGATGCTCATTGCAGAAAATTAGGAAAGTACAGAAAAAGCATAAAGGATTTTTTAAGCCACTGTAATCATTCTGCCAAAAGGGGGAAAAAATTAATATTTTGGATTATGGCTTTGCAGGCTTCTTCTGTGTGTGTGTGTGTAATTATGCATTTCACAAAAATGGTATTGTAGTCAGAATGTCTGTTTGAGTTGGAGCAGTCTGATTTTAGGGAGTGTGAGATATCAGATGGGAGGGTTGGCATGGATGTTTAGAGTTCTGGTTTCTTTACACATGTTTGCAGTCCTTTGTCTGCAGAAGTGTGAAAACTCTTGAAGGTGGGCAGAGAATGACCATGTGGTGGCCGTAAGAGCTCAGTTTGGTCCGTGAAGGGACATCTCCTTGGGGACACTCACTCTGATGTTTTCTTTCTTTTGCAAGCATCCCACTACTACAAATACAAGCAGCAGTTCATCTTCCCAGGTGAGTTTCATGTGAGCTGGAAGCAGCCCCTTCTGAACAAGCCCTGCTGCGTTGCAGGAGTTGCTGGGATGAATGGAGGCAGATGTTGTGGGGGTGCCTAAGATCAAAGAGGGTGGTAGTGGAACCATCACACTGCAGGATAATGGCTGAACATGGAAGTGGAAAAGAAAGAGTGGGAAGTCCTAAGGGCACAGTGGGACCCAAGGAGGTCCCAAGGCGCCATGGAAAGGCCTGAGAGGGTGGAGTGCCGTGGAACAAGGGGCAAGGGTGAGGAGGGGTCTAGAGCCATGTGGCAGGGAAGAGATGGTCATAGGGTCCTGAGCTGGGTACTGAGAAGATGTGAAACCAAGGGGCCTTATCATACCAGAGGGAACCCAGGAGAAAGGAAGATTCAGAGATGATCAGTCAATGCTTCAGGCTGGATGCTTGAGGGTTCTGGCAGCCCCCTACTCAACAATGAGGAATTTTGTGGAGGATGTCATCCAGAACCCTGGTCCAGCTGAGCAGGTAGAGTCCAGGTAGTCCAGGAAAGGAGAAAGGAGATTGGCCAAGCGAAGAGATCCAAGATCTGGTGAAAAATTAGCTACCATGTCACCCAGGAATCAGGCCTTTGTGAGGGTTGTGGACTTCACATTTGTTTTCTGAATGTCCCATCTCTGGTTTTCAGATGTGGTGCCGGTGCCGGAGACGCCGACCCGGGCGCCCCAGGTCATCCTGCATCCGGTGACCTCGAATCCAATGTAAGTGGGACAGAGACATCTTCCCCCTTCTCCGAGATTCCCAGCCCTGGCCCTACAATCCACTCCGGTTCCCTATCTTCTTTCCTCCTCTTCCTGGAACTGATGGAGTTGGGGGCAGAGGGAGATGTACAAGGGGTACAGAGAGACACAGGGAATAACTTAGGCAAAGAGAAAGAACGTAAGAGCTCAGGCAGAGAGAGGCAGTGCTGTTCCTCATGAACAGCTATGCCTTGTGTCTCTGCCCCTGCCTGTCAAATGCATTTTCCAGGGGCTGGACCGTTTCCTAAGGACCTATAACACCCCTATGATTAGGAAGACAACTTTCCCCAGGCAATAGTTAGGGCTTAATGAAAGGGCAATTATTCCATGTCACTGAACATGGAATAACTTTTGAAAGTCTCATTTAGGTTTATACCAGGAATCAGCAAACTATAGCCCATGGGACAGATCCAACCTCCTGCTTGTTTTTATATAAAGTTTTATTGGAACACAGCATGCCTGTTTGTTTACAATGTATTGTGCAGGCTTGCTTTCTCAGTGTAACAGCGGAGTTAAGTAGTTGTAATAGAAACTGTAGGGCTTGCAAAGCCAAAAATATTTACTCTCTGACCCTTTGCAGAAAGAAATTTGCTAACCTCTGGTTCATATTATTGTAAAACTAATATAAGCTAATTTTGGAAAATTTGGACTATTCATTAAAAAGGGAAAGGCAAAATAATCGCTCATGATCTCACCACTGTTAGAACTTCTATGTGTGTTCTTTCCATTTATATTTTACATAGTTATGACCCACAAGATATGCAAGCAGTTACCATCCTGCTTTGTTATCTTTTTGCTGAATGTCACATTTTATGAATATTATTTTAGCCTCTCCATAGACATTGTTGGTTCTTGGTTTTTGTTTGTTTAGTTTTTGAGACAGAGTCTCACTCTGTCACCCAGGGCTGCAATGCAGTGGCACGATCACAGCTCACTGCAGCCTCAGCCTTCTGGGCTCAAGTGATCCTCCCAGCTCAGCCTCCCAAATAGCTGGGATTACAGGTGTGTGCCACCACACCCAACAAATTTTTTATTTTTTTATTTTTGTAGAGACAGGGATTTGCCATGTTGCCTAGGCGGGTCTCAAACTCCTAGGTTCTAGCGATCCTTCCACCTCAGCCTCCCAAAGTGCTGGGATTATAGGCATGAGCCACCACACCTGTCCGACATTGTTTTTAATGGCTGTAAAATGACATATGATGTAGAATAATTTTCTTAACCATTTTCCTATTGCCGGATTTTACATTGCTTCCCATATTTCACTGTTGTAAATAATGCTGCAATGAACATCTTTGTGCATAGCATCCTTTGGAAACAGACCCTCTTTCCAGGTGGTTTATTGCTTGTGCAGCAGAAGTGAAGTCACCTTGGCCAGGTGCAGTGGCTCACGCCTGTAATCCCAGCACTTTGGGAGGCCGAGGTGGGAGGATCACCTGAAGTCAGGAGTTGGAGACCATCCTGGCCAACCTGGTGAAACCCTGTCTCTACTAAAAATACAAACGTTAGCCAGGAGTGGTGGCACACAACTGTAATCCCAGCTACTCGGCTACTCGGGAGACTGAGGCAGGAGAATCGCTTGAACCCAGGAGGTGGAGGTTCAGTGAGGTGGGATCGTACCACTGCACTCCAGCTGGGCAACGGAGGGAGACTCTGTCTAAAGAAAAAAAAAGTAATAACCACAAAGTCACCTCCTTAACTTCTTTGGTTGTGATGGAAGCCTGGGGCTTGCTAGGATTTGATCAGTTTCCCAACTCACCTTTTGCCTACTTAGTTTTTCTTCTGGGTCCCCTAACTGCTTCATCTTTTCTGACTGGTCTTAAGGACTTTATAAAGACTTACATGGTACATCTCTGAAATCAAAGGAGTAGCAACTTGCCGGGGGATATGGTGCTGACATCTAGCTTCGGATCATTTCTTTGCTTCACATAAACCAATTCTACAATTTGTGCAAGATGAACTCCAGGTTATTAACTGACAGTCCAGAAGTACCAGCGAAAAACAGTCAATAGCTGCTTGCGATCTGCTTAAATGTGTGTGGAGTGATGGCAACTCTTTGCAGAGGGAAATAATTGAATAGCCCTGGCTGCTGGAATCACGCCTTGATGCAGAGAGGAGGGTGGCCTGTTTTGGTTTGGGGCATGAGGAGGGACTCCAGCTGCATTGTCCCAGCCAAGTTCCCCCCAGGGCATCAAGTTCCCAGCATGTCAGCTGTCATCGTGCAGGTTCATTCCAGTTTCCCAGGCTGTGCTATGAATAATTGGTTAATACCATGGCAAATGCCACTTTGGGATTGACCTTTCTTTCTCCTTCTTTTAGTTCTTGTGGTCTTTCAGACTCTCTCTCACCAGGACCCCCTCCAGCAAGTGGATTGACTCTGTGGAGCCAGCCACTTCCTGCGATCTGAGGGTCAGGGTAGGGAGGTTCCCCAAATGAAGAGGGGGAAGGGAGGATCCACTGGGGAAATAGGAAAGGAGGGGTGGGGTATTCATTGTGACTCTTTTTTCTCACCTGTCTCAGCTCCTCCATGCCTTCAACAGCCCCATTCTGTCTCCCTGCTGCACTTCAAAAACACGTACACATCCTCAAGTCTAAACCCCACAACATACCTCTAATGCACACTGTGCCCAACATCCATGACATGTCAAATGTCACATGCATTTGACAGTCCACTCACACCTCTAATGCACACCCAATTATACCATCAGCATACAGCATCCCCCTCGACATCCTGTGTGTACACCCAACTCACATGCACACAAGACAGCCCTGCACAAAGCACATCCCGTAATACCTATGCAGTGCTCACACAAACACATTGTGACGCCCTGCCAACATCTATACCCAAAATGTTTGCTTCCTAAGAACAGAACTGCAGCTCATGAGCTTGTGAATGCATCTCACACACACACACACACACACACACACACACACACACACACACACGTGTCTTCCAGTTCAATATGGTCTTTTTATTTTCATTCCACACATCCTCATTCCATGTGATTGGCAAGGCCTACCTCAAACATTGGGAACTTTCAAATACACCCAGTAATTCTCTCGTCTTGGAATTCCCACCACACTCCATTTATCCAATTCATACCTAACTTTTGGCCTTGTTACTTTTAGCCTCTCTGCATAGTATCTACATACTGGCTTTAGTTCCTTCAGTAGGAACACAATATTCCTTAAGGTCAGAAGCCATGCCAGTTTCAATTCTATATCCCTCCAAGGGCCTAACACTGTTCCTGGCACACACATCTATTCAATAGTCGCATGAATGCATGAATGAACAGACAAACAAGAACACTGAGATCCTTCCAACAAATTCCAAATTTGTGTGAACTTCGGAGATGTGATTAATTCTTTCCTGGCAAACATATAGAGCTCTGAGGACTTGTCTACCCAGGGCGTTTAGGCCAGTTTATAAGAAAGCTGCTAGATTAGTTGAAACCAAAGCAATAAATAAAAATGAGCCCTGAGCAGCCCGGAAAATCAACTTAAAACAAGGTCCTGGCACACTATGTTTTGTGTGTGTGTGTGTGTGTGTGTGTGTGTGTGTGTGTGTGGCGAGGTTATGGATTATTTCAGACACACGTGTTGAAATGAAATGTGAGATAAAGGCTTGGTGGTGAAGACTTCCCATCTGGGGATTCTTCATACAAAGCTAAACTCAATATACAGACCTACCTTTTCACCTAGGGATCACGTTTCTTTTTCTTTCTTTACAGCTTGGAAGGAAATCCATTACTTCAAATTGAAGTGGAGCCAACGTCGGAGGTGAGAATCAGAGAGCAGTGTAGCGACATTTTCCAGGGGCTGCCCAGAACTTGGCAAAGCCGACTGACGTTTTGGATGACGCAGAGGGCTTGGGGTCAGATTGGGGCTGTGGTGGCCCTGACCGATGGATGTTCTAACTCTGGGACATTTAGCAAGCGGTGGCCCCTCCTAGCACTGAGCCTAATGGGCCATTATATGGCATGCATCATGGAAAAGCCAGTTGTGCGGAAATTGTCAAGAGATTTGCATTCTTAGTTGAAAGATCAGCTCACAGCCGGGTGACTACCAAGGGGGATGTGCCCTGCTGCCTTCAAAAGAATATGTGGGAGGAGGTGGGGGCCTCAGGGATGCCGGGCTTGGAAGTGTTGGGAATGCGCTGGGGCTTCTTCCCACCTGCCTAAGCGGCTGCAGAAATACATAAAATGCCCTGGCTGGAAACCATGGAGTCCTGGCCCCTCAGCTCTGCCATTGCACTGTGTCTTGTACTGAAAGGAATCGAGTCAGGGCTTCCAAGGAAAATCGTGTTCTTTTCTGGGACTGTTTTGGTTGTTGAAATATGATCCTGGGAGAAATTAATGTCTCCTGTATTGTTTCTCCTGAGTGTGCCAAGGGGGACAGCTTGCTCAGGTATTCTGGGTCAGGAAGACCTGTACCCACTCAAGAGGCTACCTTCTCAGGCTATTTCATCAGGTCCCAGGGTCTCTGGGAATCCCTGCTGGCCCTGGCCCCTGCTGCTCCTACAATTCTGCAGGAGAATCCAAGAGGCAATTCACCCCAAAGCACCCCTAGATATCATGCTGATAAGGTAGGTCCCTACACCTCGAGCATTTAACTCTAGTGGTAGTCACGCCGAAGTATGCCTGAGTCGTGTGGGTGTGCATGGTAAAAATGCAGATTCCCGGTCCTGGCCTGTTGATATTTTGATCCAGTAGTGCTAGGTGGGGCCCAGGAATCTGCATTTTCTCGGGCCTCCCACTGGGTGTTTAATACAGGTGGTCAGTTCTGTACTAAGAACTTAACAGGCCTTCATCTAAAACCTCACACTGCTCCTGGGGCAGATTTTCTTACCCCCACTTTACAATGAGGAAAGGCAGCCTCAGGGAAGTAAAGCAACTGGCTCAAGGTCACACAGAGGCAAGATTTCAGCTCGCTTTGTCTGGTTGTTAAGCCCATTCTGTCAACCCCTGACTCTCATGTCTCCTACCTTCCCAGCTGCTGTAGGAGCCTCAAACATCTAGCTTGTAGCTCTGACCTCTCCCAATTTTTGAATCATCAATTCCAAATTCCCTGGGGGAAGCAAAAGATACTCCGTGTTGGCAGTTGTCACGTGTTACCTGCAGATGCATGGTGTACCCGTTATTTTAGCCTGTCTAGCCTGTCAACTTTATCACATGCACATAAACAGCCAAACCAAAAGACTATGGAAGAATAGGAAGGGCATCGGATATTCAAGTCCAGAGACCTGGATCTTAGTCTCTCCTCTGCCTGGCTGCATGACCTGGAGTGAGTCACTTCCCAGGGCAACACATGGGACTTTCGGTGCTAAAACCAGGAAGATTCCAGCAAACTGGAATGGGTGATCCCCATAACACTTCTCTCTGAGCCTCAGTATCCCCCCATTTAGCACAAGAGAGGTGGATGATCATGATCTCCCTTTCAGCACCTTCACTGTAGTATGATTCTAGACCAGATTCTAGACCTGGGGAAACAGAGGGACGTGTGTCTGCACCAGCTCCAGATGCATGTAGAGATGTGTCCAGACCTACGCATGCACACGGGACCCAGCAGAACCATGAGGGAGGCTGGGGCAGTGGCAAACCCAATTCTGACCTCTCTCCCACTCCGGCCACAGAATGAAGAGGTCCACGATGAGGCCGAGGAGTCAGAGGATGACTTCGAGGAGATGAATCTGTCCCTCCTCTCGGCCCGGAGCTTCCCACGCAAGGCCAGCCAGACCAGCATCTTCCTTCAGGAGTGGGACATCCCCTTTGAGCAGCTGGAGATCGGTGAACTCATTGGAAAGGGCCGCTTTGGGCAAGTGTACCACGGCCGCTGGCACGGCGAGGTGGCCATCCGGCTGATTGACATTGAGAGGGACAACGAGGACCAGCTCAAGGCCTTCAAGCGGGAGGTGATGGCCTACAGGCAAACGCGGCACGAGAACGTGGTGCTTTTCATGGGTGCCTGCATGAGCCCGCCTCACCTGGCCATCATCACCAGGTCAGTTCTACCTGGGCTCCCACCCAGGGATTGGCAAACTCTGCTTCTGGCATGGTTGAGAAATGGTTTTCTGCTTACTTGACCGCTCTGGTTAATAGACCATCTCCAGTTCTACCATGTACAGTTTACTTACATGGTTTAAGACTTAAGATTCCAGAAAATACTTAATTTATTTATTTGTTTTTTTAGAGACAGGGTCTCCCTCTGTTGCCCAGGCTTAAATGCAGTGGTATGATCATAGCTCACTGCAGCCTTGAACTCCTGGACTCCAGAGATCCTTTCGCTTCAGCCTCCCAAGTAGCTGGCACTACACGTGTGTGCCATCACACCTGGCTCATTTTTTAATTTTTTGGTAGAGATGAGGTCTCGCTATGTTGCCCAGGATGGTCTCAAACTTCTGGCCTCAAGCAATCCTCCTGCCTTGGCCTCCCAAGTGCCGGAATTACAGGCCTGTAAGCTACCACGCCTAAACCCAGAAAATACTTTTAATGCTAAAACTCTTTAGCAAAACCAAAGAGTACTAAATGGAGAATCAGAAACATCGGGTCTTGCTCCCCCTGTATTCCAAGTATTTGTGTAACAGCTTCTCAAAGAGTCACTTTCTCCATATGTGAAATGAGTATATTCGACTAAATCAGGAGTCAGCCAGCTTTTTCTGTAAGGGGCCCAATAGTAAATATTTTCAGCTTTGTGGGTTGTACAGTTTCTGTAGCAGCTACTCTGCTCAGCCACTGTAGTCTGAAAGCGGCTATAGACAATCTGCAAATGAAATTGCAGAGCTGTGTTCCAATAAAAGTTCGTTTACAAACCCGGGGAGCGGGCTGTATTTGGCCCATGGGCCATAGTCTGCAGACCCCTGATTAAGATTTTTTTCTTTTTGAGATGGAGTTTCACTCTTCTTGCCCAGGCTGGCGCGATCTCGGCTCACTGCAACCTCCACCTCCCGTGTTCAAGCGATTCTCCTGCTTCAGCCTCCTGAGTAGCTGAGATTAGAGGCATGCACCATCATGCCCAGCTAATTTAGTATTTTTAGTAGAGACAGGGTTTTGCCATGTTGGTCAGGCTGGTCTTGAACTCCTGACCTCAGGTGATCTGCCCGCCTTTGCCTCTCAAAGTGCTGGGATGACAAGCATGAGCCAAGATTCTGGTAACTATTATTCTGGTTTTCATGAAAGTTGCAGAGCACATTTGCAGTCTTTACCATTGTAGTTTGGAATATCCAGGATCTGTGGTCTTTGGGTACACAAAAGGGATAGTTCATAGAGAACTAACATTGTGAAAATGTTTCTTGAACTTTCTCAGATTTGCTCTCTGGCCTCTCCCAGAGGCTTAAGGCACTGGGGGAAAAATAGCTTTGGTTTTGATGAAACAGTTGTGAAACAATCCTTTGGTTTGTTTTCAAACTCTGGCACTGGCTCCCCTGTAACATTAGGACTGGCCTCTGCAGTGGCATTCTTACTATGATCTGTGATGCCAAGGGCCCGTTAGGAGCTGTCTCCTTCCTCTACTCAACTCAAGCAGTGAGACCCCAAATGCACAAGTCTTGCATCTTAGCAGGCCCAGAGCAGATGCTGTGGGCTCAGAGAAGAGCTGGTGTGTCTTTGATCTCCTCCCTTGTGAGACAAAACCTCCTTGAGTCCACTTATAAGAACCTGGTGATTGTTAGAAGGTGCATTATATTCTGTATCCGTAGATAATGCGGATGGTGGGTTGACCAGGGTGACTCGTGCTTTGAATGATAAGCGCTGGTGAAAGATTGGGGATCTAGGGATGGGCCTCCAAGCCTCCTTAAATCAGGATAAAAATGGTGGTTCTCAATGCTGCACAAGGCAGAGAAGTGGCTCTGAAGAAATCAGCCCAGGAATCTTCAGGAGCTGAGCTGTTTTGAGTGTAAGCTTTTGCTGAGTAACTACGCCACAACTTGGTGGTTTCTCTGTATCCTATGGACAGTTCTGGGCTTAGCCAGACTGAATAGCTGGGCTCTTGTAGTTGGCTGTGGTCAGCTCTGGGTCAACAAGGGGATAGTCAGTCTTAGATGCCCTCCTTTGTGTGTCTGCTGGTTGGCAGACTGTCAGGGGATATCCCCAACAGCCTAGCTCAGGCTCATTCTCATGGCGGTCTCAGGTTTCCAAGTGCAGCGAGAGGTCAAGACCTACATCTGTTGGCCAAAGAAACTCCTATTCTCCCCTAGATTCTAGGCATGGAGACACAGCCTCTACTTCTGAATGGGAAGATCTGCAATGTCCCGCTGCAAGGATGTGGCTGCAGGTTGGGGACAATCTGTGGCTATTTTTGCAATCTACTACAGAGAGACCTTAGCTCCCTTTCCTTCCCTTTCTTACCCAGTATATATCCTCATCTATCAGTCAATAGCCTATTACTTGGGATACACAAGTCTGGTTGAAGGGTGATCTTTTCCCCACCCCTGGCCTTCTCTCTATTGCTCCCATCTTAAGCTCTTATCCCGTCTTTCCCTCTGGTCAGCTCCTCACCACCCTCCTGCCTCCTGGTTCAGCATTATCTATGGAGCCTAATCCCCATGGCTCCCTCACCCCCTCCTCAAAGGCTAGCAAGTTGGAAATAGACAAACTCAGCAGCCATCCTTGAAAAACGAGTGGTCATTATGAAAATGTGTTGCTCATCCTGCAAGCCAGCTGCATTTGCGGCCCTCTTCTATTATGTACAAAATTCTGAGCCCCCCTCCCCAAGCGCCATAACTGCCTACAGATTTCACAAATAGCCCAGCCTTTTCCTGGCACCACGATAAAGACTCTGCAGCTTTGGGACGTGTAATTGGTCTCTGAAGTGTTTTGGTATTTTGTGTGAGGATGCCAGATGAGCCCCAGAGAAGTGGCATTGATTCCATATTATTGTGTTGTTATATATTTATCTTCGGGAGGGCCTCTGTGCATCCCTCTCTCTGTTCAGCACTGTCCACTTGTTGGCTCTCCAGGTTTCTTATCTGCACGTTCAGTTTGAAACCAAATATTTGAGTAATTTGATTAATCACTTGCATTCGCATGATTGGCTGGCAGAGGTTGATGGCTGGACGATAGCCAACCAACTGGAACCATTTTTGGACCCTAGATTTATTTTACAGGGAACATAAGACCAGATAATTACCTGGCATATTCTGGATCAATTCACAATGGCACATTCTAGCCAATTACTTAGTAATTATCATCGAAGTTAACAAGTATTTCTAAGATTAGCTTCCTTGCAATGCAATATGTGTGGCTCTTGGGGAATGAGTAATAACCAACTAGTTACCCAATTGCTGTAGCCACAAATGCTATTAGCAGCAGGATTGCTAAATTGTTTCACAATTGGGTCATTATGGGATTATTGCAAAGCTATTGACAGTCTGCACAATCACTCATGTGAAAAACTCCAAGTGAAATCTGAAAGCCAATAGAGTTGAGTGAAAGTGTCTCTCACCCTTCTACCTTGCTATCTAGAGTTTCACAGGCCTCAGTTTCTCCTTCTGTAAAATGAGCAGGTGGAAGCGGATGTTTGTTGCAGTGTCCTGCCAACTCTGACAGTATTCTTTGCTTGTCTGATAATGAGCTGTGTTTGAGAAGCAGCTGGGAACAGGTCTGGAACAATGCATCTCAAAGATGGTGTACCTGGACCTTCCTGCACCAGAGTCATAGGAGAAGAAAGTTGTAAAACTGCAGATTCCAGAAAAAAGACTGTGATGGTGGCAGGTGAGGGCAAAGGGGAGAAGGTGAGGGTAGAGAAGCTGTCAGGAGCACGACTGGAGAGAGCAGGGGTTCTCAAGCCTGGTGGAGGAAGGGGAGCTTTTAATACAGTAACGGTGCCTGGCCCTGCCCCAGAGCAGAGTCTGCCATCTTCAGCACTGCTGATATTTGGGGTGAGAAAAACCTTTGTGGTGGGGGCTGTCCCATGCACTGTAGGGTGTTTGGTAGCACCCCTGGCCTCTACTCACTAGATGCCAGTAGCACCAAGCCCCAAGGTGTGACAACCAAAAATGTCCCCAAGACATTGTCCAGAGTGCAGGGGACTCTGCACTGGCAAACTCTGTGTTATGAAGGTCACCATATTAGGGTTGCCGTTTTGACAGTGGGTGAGGCTCTGAACCAGCAGAAGCCAAGCCATGCTAGGTGACATAGCTGAGCCTTTTTGCTGAAATCAGTTCCCTGGTTGTGGGGTAGAACCAACACAGAGCCCTCAAAAATAAACCAAAAAAGCCGCAGATTCCAGCAGCTTTCAGCAAGTGCTTTTCTTCAGGCCAGGCGTGATGAGGTTCTCCTGTTTATCCTTGTGCCTATTTTACAGGTGAGAAAACTGAGGTCAGAAAGGCAGGGGGAACCCTTGCCCAAATCATGGAACAAATAACTGGCAGAACTGGGAATAAGCAAATGTCTATCTGAATACTAGTCTAGTAGTAGGTTCCTCCTTTGCCAATGGCTGCCTTAGCTAGGTCAAGGGGAATGGGCTTCATCTGCGAGCACTTTTGTGGCACAGAGATTCTGCATTTTTGGTCCTATCACAATCACCCGGAGAAATTGGTAACAATTCAGGGCGGAGGCCCCATCCTACAATTAGCTTGGACCTCTATCCTTTTTAGTAAGTACCAGGGGATTTTGTTCATGCCACAGTTTAAGAACCACTGGCTTATTAGAACTGAGTTTCATTTTTGTAGCTTTGATTTTCTGGTGTTTATGTGCTTCTCCAATACCCTGTAAATTCCTGTGGCACCAGCATAACTATGCTCAAGCACACGTGCACACACACATGTACACACACACACACACTCGCTCCTCTTCCATATAAACCCTAAATTACACGCCAGTTATCTTCTTTCTCTCCTGTTCTCTTTCCCGCGTCCCCTCAGAGAAATGCACATACTCTATCTTTCCCTGTAAAACTCATTCCACAAATATTAGCAAGTCACAAAACTGCTCTGCAGAACTCACAGAACATACAGTCTCTCACAGAAACCCCCACCTCACCCCCTTCCCCACTCCCCAAATAATTTTGTTGAACTCTAAAATTATTTAAATCTGTGCTTCTTATCATGTGGTTCCCTAACCAGCCTTACCTGCGAACTTGTTAGAAATGCTAATTCTCTCTCCCACCCTCCCCCGCTGAATCAGAACCTCTGCGGGTGTGTCCAGCAAGCTGGGTTTTAAGACGCCCTATATGGAATTCTGGTTCATGCTCAATTGTGAGACCTGCTGCTTTAAAGAAAGCGGGTCGTTCTTCCCACCTGGAGCAAACTGCCTTTACGACTGCCAAGAGCTTCGGGCACACCTTGGAAACCTCTTCTCTCAGGCACTACTGAGAGGTATGCAGCTGAGTCCACCATGGGTGAGGGCCTAGCGTGACCCAGTATCAGCACCTCCGGGGGCCTGAGAGCCATCTGTTAGCTTCGGTGCTAGCACATTCCACTAACGTGCCTTCCACAGACATTCATCAGACCCCGGCACAGTGCCAAACCACATGATAGACACTCAGAACACAGTGTCTACAGTTTGTACTGTGGCCTTTGCATTCCAGAAGAGACAGACAATAACAAGTTAAGCAAACACATAAGATCATTAAAACACTGTAATAAGTGCTGCGAAGGCCATAGACAGGGCGGTCGATGGGTCAGAGTGATGGGAGGGCTACTTTGAAGAGGGGCTCAGAGCCGGCTTCATAGGGGAAGTGACATTTGAGCTAGGATCTAACGATGAAGAGGCAGAGAAAGAGCAGTTCAGGTGGAAGAACTGCAGGTGCAAAGGCCCTGGGGTAGGCATAAGATTGGTACATTTGAGGAGCTATGGAAAGGGGCTGCAGAGGCCAGATAATTGCAAGGCTTTGAATGCCATAGAAAGGAATGTAGCATTTATCCTAAGACAATGGGAAGCCTGTGTAAGGTTTTAAATGGAAGCTGCCCACACTACTCTGGGGGTTTCCTGATGGCCAAGATCCTACCTCCTCTTGCACACAGCTGGTTGGTTCAATGTGTCAAAATGCATATAGGTTAGAATAGTGATGGCATCAAGGAAACCCAGCACCGAAGAGCACAAGCTGAGAGAAAAGGCTCTGGGGTATCCTGACTGTCAGTTTGCCATTTCCACCTGTGTGGGGCTCTCAGGAACGATACCAGTGAATTTCATCAGGATCCTTTCCCAGCGACTGGGGTAGGATGGGGCGAGGTATTAGGGGCATTACCTAAACATCTCGTAATTGAGGGGCTCAGACTGTGTGCCCCCGGAAAAAAGAGGAAGGAAGAACTGGATTTCCCCATGCCCCCCAGGATGATTTTAAAAATTTCTCATGTGGCGCTTGTCACCAATCCCCTTGCTGGGTTCCCAGAGTCTGAGAGGTATCTTCTCAGTTATGTGAGGTTAACTGTTGCCCGCATGCATGAAATATCCAGCACTTACCCATCTCCTAGGGACAAGGTAGTAATGAAATCCCTTAGGGCCTCATTTGCACAGCATTTTAAATCCAGTAAATATCAGGAACTACTTACTAGATTATTTATTTCCAACTCCAAATCAGTTCCTGTTTTCCATGCTTTCAAATATAATAGCACTAAGCTGCTATATTTGACAGACAGACACATGGAGAACCCTGCCTTCTGTTAAGATGGTAACTCGATACCTGGGTGAGATTTCAACTTGCTTTTTCTGTAACTCCTGTAGTTGTGGTCTTTCTGATTTTTGTTTCCCTTCAGGCCAGTTTGATTGTCCTAAATATAACATATAGGAGTTGGGGGGCCTGAGCACATGAAGATTCCGTCCCCATCATCGAGTGGAATCGGCTTCCTTTTATGTTCAAAAAGCTGAATCGCTTTCCCTTTATAAAGCACAGCTGAAAAGGTTTTTTGTCTGTGGCTGCCTTTAATTGTGCTGAAATGTAAAGCACCCTGGGACTTTTGTGAAGGAAGCGCTATAAATGTACAGCATCATTATCATTATTATTATCAGCATCATCTCATGTACATTGCATACGCCTGTGTAATCCAGCCAGTGAGCAGCAGAGGATCTGCATGGCTGAAGACCTCACCACTGGCCACCACTTTCCTCGAATCTCAAAGATCCTGAATTAGCACGTGTGACATCTGTCATCACTTTTAAAAATTGTGTATCTTATTACACAAGTGAATGACTTGTTTGCAATTGCAAATGCAGATCAGCAGAAAGAAGAAAATGAAATTCACCCATACTGCCTCCAGCCAGAGAGAATGACATTAACATCTTAGTGTATATCCATCCAGGCATTTGTCCCAGAGTGTGTGTAAATTCACACTTTGTATTGGTCAGGGTAATGGTAGCTGCTGTAACAAATAAGCCTTAAAACGTGAAGTGGTTTAACACAATATAAGTTTATTTCTTGTTCATGTAATAGTCTAAGATGCAAGTTTTTGGATGGTAGGTGGCTTTTCTCCATGTATGGGGGGATCCAAACCCTGTCCATCTTTTGGATTTGCCTTCTTCTAAGCTGTACAGTCCTCTGCCTCTAGCTGGGGAAAAAGGAAGGGGTGTGGAACATCCTTTGGGGGGGGTGGTCTGTGAGCCTCGTACAAGTGGTACATATCACTTCACTTATGTGCCATTGGCTGGTGCTGAGTCCATTGGCTATACATAACTGCAAAGAAGGCTGGAAAATAGCTAACTGTATTCCCAGGAGGAAAATAGTGGGCTTATGAACAGCCAGGAGCTCTGAGGCACACATTCATCTTTATGGATAGATCTTCTTCTACCATGAGCAATAGACTCACACCAGCAGCCCTGTTTCATGACTTGCTATATTCACTAAACAATATATGTATGGAACACTCCCGTTTGGCATTTGGGTCTATTGCAAATTTCTTCACTCCTGCTTGTCTTAGTTTCTCCACATGTAGAATGGGGATAACATTTATCTCTTTTGCAAGATGATGATAAGAATTAGAGATGTATATGAAAAGACTATAGCATAGTGCCTCCTGTGACTGGAATGCTCAATAACTTTCATCTCCTATAAAACGATGCTATAATAATATCATCCTATAAAATGATGCTATAATAATAATGATATAATAACAACAACAATAATAATAATGGTAGCAGCAAATCGTACAAGTCATGTATTTTCTCTCAGGTGCCAAAACATCTTTGACACGACAAACAGCAAGTGTTTTGTGTTTATTATAATATCAAATGATAGGAGTCAGTGGCTGCAGTTTGATTACTTGGATTTGTGTCCCAGCTGTGCTCCTGGCTTGCACACTGGCCAAGTTACTGAACCTCTAAGCTTTGAGCCATCAAGAGGGAGATCTTGAGTAGGGCACTAGATATCCTGGTCTCAAGCTTGGATGAAAGGTTGGGACTAGAAATAACCATGTATGAGTCATCTGCATAGACGTGATGATGGAAGTCATGGACTTCTGCTGAAGCTGAGGTCATCTGGGGAAAAGAGGAGGGTTGCCCGAGGACGAAGCCCAGAGCACCTGAAGCCCGGAATACCTGCAGCATTGTGGCCCAGTTGAGATGGCACATTCTGCAAGGGGACCGAGAAGAAGTGGCTGGATGGTGGAGGCAACCAGAGGAGCATGAAGTCAGGAAGCCAACCCAAAATTGTTCCCACTGTGCAGCTTCCCCCATCTCTGTCTCCTCTTATTTCATTGCTGTGTTTTATTTTATTTTTGAGACAGAGTCTCAGTCTGCCACCCAGGCTGGAGTGCAGTGGCACAATCTCAGCTCACTGCATCCTGTGCCTCCTGGGTTCAAGCAATTCTCTTGCCTCAGCCTCCCCAGTAGCTGGGATTACAGGCACGTGCCACCTCGCCCAACTAATTTTTGTGTTTTTAGTAGAGAGGGGGTTTCACCATGTTGGCCAGCCTTGTCTCGAACTCCTGACCTCAAGTGATCTGCCCGCCTCAGCCTCGCAAAGTGCTGGGATTACAGGCATGAACCACCATGCCTGGCCCGTATTTTATTCTCATCAAGGTGCTTCTCAACATAAGATAATAATTATTTTACTCTTCTATGTTTGCTCACTTACTTTTTCCCCTGCATCCCCTTCCCCACCTTAGAACATAAGCCCCAGGAAAGTAAGGATCTCAGCTATTTGACTCACCTCTGTATCCCCAGCCCCCAAAATACTAGGTCCTCCATACATACTTGTTGAATGGATGAATAAGTTTACAAAAATACATTCACATGCATTAGCACAGTCTACTCCTCTAGGCAAGTGTAGCAGCAGACAATGAATGGTGCTATTTACTTAGAATCACTGAGAAATGAGTAGACTTAAGGAAAATATAGTACACACTGGAGGGATGACTATAGGATGTGGGAGAAGTAACAGTGATGAAAAGAAAACAGATTCCAAGTATGTGATGTAAGTTATAACAATGCAATAAAGGAGTATTTGCCCCACTCACTTACTGTGTATAGGGTGCCGTGCCTGATGATGGGAATAGAGAGAGGAAGGCATGATGTCTGCCCCTCATGGATCTCACAGACAAGGAAATTAACTGGATGATTCTCCAACGGTGTTGTGATCTCTGCAATAAGATCCCAGGGGTACATGGGGATCTGGAACCCGCCCTTATCCAACCAAATAATTAGGCAGATGGACAAGAAGGGAGTGACATTCCTAATGGAGGGGACAGCATGTGCAAAGGCTTAGAGGTAGGAGGTAACAAGGCCAGGGAAAGGGCAAGAGCTGGAGTAGAGGATATATATGGGGAGTAGCAAGAAATATGAAACTAGAGAGATCCGACCAGGCGCAGTGGCTCATACCTGTTAATTGCAGCACTTTGGGAAGCCAAGGTGGGAAGATCTCTTGAGCCCAGGAGTTCAAGACCAGCCTGGGCAACATAGGGACACCCCATGTCTACAAAAATTACAAAAACTAGCCAGATGTGATGGTGTGCTCCTCTAGTCCCAGCTACTTGGGAGGCTGAGACAGAAGGGTCGCTTGATCCCGGGAGGCTGAGGCTGCAGTGAGAGAGCCACGATCATACCACTGTACTCCAGCTTGGGCAACAGAGTGAAACCCTGTCTCAAAAAAACAGAGAGAGAGAGAGAGAGAGAAAGAAAGAAAGAAACCAGAGAGATCTTAAAGGACCTTTCAAGGCAGGCTAAGGAACTTGAACCTTTCTCCTAAAGGCAGTCAGGGGAGCCACCCAGGGGTTAAACTAGAGGAGGGACACAGTCTGGTTTGCATTTTATAAAGACTACTTTGGGGCATTCCCTCTTCTTAAGAGAGCTTGCAGTAGGGTTGTTGATGTATTCCCCTCCTCCAAAAAATGGTGTGGTATTGCTCCTAATAAGATATTAGCAGGAACAAATGCAGGCTTTAATGCCTTAGGTTCTAAGAGATTTTTGGCATGCCTCCCTTAGGGGAAAGCAACAGGGAGTTGGCAGGCCTTTGGAAACGAAGGCATTTTCAACAGCTTTCACTATTTACCAACGTTAAAAATAGCCAGCTGCATTTGCATGTTTTGAAGGCAAGTGTGGGCAACATCGGGCCCTTAACATGTGTTCCAGAAAGCAAAGGGACGGTTTCCTCCGTACTGCCGGCAGGCAGTGGTTAAACAAAGATTTGGGAGCATGGGGACAGCTTTACATCGGGAGACAACATTGTAATTAACCACTCTCTGAAATAGGTACCATGCAATCCATTTCCTTGTCTGTAAATGGGGAATTGAACGGTACCTACTTCAAGGGATCATGAAAGGGATTCAAAAGACAGAAAAACCAGTAATGCATGCCAGTTGGTCAGATTGCAGGTAATCAGCTTTTAATTACGATTTTGCCCAAGGTCATAAGCTAGGAAGAGACTGTCTGATTCATACGGAAGCTTGTATCCAACCACCCTCTTTCCCTTTTCCTTCCTAGCTTTCCCTTCCTAGCTGTGCCTGAGTCCATCCCACTTTCTTATGCCCCACGGACACCTTAGGAACTCCCCACTGCTGGGTCCCATTCCCTGTGGAGGACAACAACTGACCTACCTCCAAATCAGGTTCATTGTCCAAACCACCAAACCTGCCTGGCCTGTGACTTGTTAAGTTGGCAGCAGGCACAAATTGAAACCCTGCCTCTTGTTCCTTTCCCTCCCTTTCCTCAGCGGCAGATGCTGGGGTGGTGAGGGTGGGCAGAGCAAAATCAGTGTGTCTGCACTGTTCAGAAACTTGCTGGGCCCCAGGCTTTGGTTTGATGTATTCCCAACCTGGCTCCAGTTGCTTGGTCACTGCTTAACTTTGGCCTTGTCCCCTGCCTGATCATGTTTAAGATAATTAAGTCCATAAATCAAATAATAAATAGATATTGACTCCTTGTCATGGAGTATATCAGGAGTGATTGACCACTGGGAATACTGCTTTCCTCAATCAATGGGGAGCTGTGAGGCTAAATAAATCTTGATAATGACTGGCAAGAGGAAAATCAATAGATGTATTAATATATGCATTGAGAGCATATATCTTTGTGAAATGAGAATTTGTTTGGCAGAAGAGGGAAACGACATGGAGGGAGGACAGAGAGACAGAATGACTCAGTATCCCCAGACTCAAACGCAGCACCTGCACAAAGTAGGTGCTCACTGATTTTTTTTGGGGGGGGGGGGGGGGGCAGTGAACTACGGAAATCCTAGGAGAGGTTTTCCTCCACGAGAAACTGTATTTAGTGTTTCCTTTTTTGTGTTGTCTAGATGTCCAGTGCCCAGAAATCCCTTCTGCCTATGGGCAGCAAGGTTCTGTTAATGTTTGGCCTTCTGGTGTCACTGGAGAAAAATAGAAGAGGGAAAGGTGGGACGTGATGGCAGGTTGGAACCAGGCTACTGAAGTTAGGCTCGGGGAGCAAAATCAAGAGACTTTGGTTGGGGATGTTGAATGTGAGGTGCCTCCAAGTCTAAGTCTATTAAGAGGTGATGTTAAGTAGACATTTAGATACCTCACTGTTCAGAGGTGAGTTCTAGACTGGAGATACTGGCCTGGGAGCCATCCATGCTGGGTGGAATTAGAAAGCATGGGTATTAGAAGGTATTAGAAGACATGGATTTCACACTGAAACGTGCATCAGAAGCTCATGGAGGGCTTTTGAAAACACAGATTACTGGGTCCTACCCCCAGAGTTTTTCATTCAGTAGGTCTGGGAGGGGCCTGGGAATGTGCGTTTTAACAATGTTTAACAGTCATCCCAGGTGATACGGGTGCTGCAGGTCTGGGGACCCCACTTTGAGAACCAGAAGCTTGGTGGGGGGAAAGAAGAAGCTGAGAAGAGAAGAGGACAGAGCATTCCTGCAAGGAAGACTGATAGGAACCAGAGAATTGAGGAAAACCAGGAGAGGGTATTATCATGGAAGCTTGGGACACTCAGTGTCCAGCAAGGGGAGTGGTCAGCAGCTTAGAGGCTGGTGTTGCAAGGACAAATGGGATGCAGCTAGAAAAGTGTCCCTCAGAATTCTTGCAGCCTTAACATCTTGTTAGGCTGTGGTTTTACCATGCATGCAGACTTCCTTTATCCACCTGCCCAGTGACATCTGACAGCTCAACTTGTAATTTGACAATTCAACCTGTAATTGCATACCGTGTACATTTCCAGCGTAGGGCTAGGGTTCAGTTGGGAGTAAAACTCTTCACCCTCTGAACCAGGTTAGTGGGACTATTTCAGTCATCAGAGTCATTGGAGGGATCAAGGACAGAACTAGAAGATCCTTTCCCAGCAACAGTTCGCAGCAGGAAAGAGCTAAAATTCGCCAGAATGGCAGTGTGGGGTCACTGAGACAGGAAATGCATTGACTTCCAGGAGACATGTCCTCTCTGGGGACTGAGCAGTATTGTTTTCCAAACTAATCACTGATGTTTGCCACCACTGTCCTTTAAAAATAAGGAAGGGAAGTTGGTCACTTGGGTGAATCATTTTTAATATGAAAGAGGGCTTCCTTGTGAAATGGCACTTGGATATTTATTAAAGGGAACAGATTCATTGAGCAACAGATTCATTGTGCACACTAGGTACTGTGCTAAGGACTTTGTAGATACTGCTTTTTAAAATCGTTATCCCTGTTTTACAGATGAGAAAGCTGGGGATTAGAGAGGTAAGGTGGCTTGTCCAAAGACATATAGCTGGTGTCAGGCTAAGCCAGGGCATAACCTTGACCTCTGATTTCAGAGCTTGAGTCCTAACCCTGCCAGGCTGTACTGTGTCATCTTAAAGAATGCAAAAATCTTTGTTTGGTTATTCTTTTTGGCTATTCTCCATGCCTTCCCAAGATGAATTTCATAGGTCACTGCCGTAGTCTGGCCACTTCTCTTACTCTTGGGTATAAAGTAAAGTTTGTAAGAATTTTCTGCCTTACAGAAATTTCGAACTGCAAAGAAATGTTCTTCCACATCAGAGTTGAGCACCTGTGTGTCCGCCAGTGCTTGACCTTGTGGATCATCAGGAAACAGAAGCCAAGTGGTCACCAAAAGAGTCTATAGGGGAATGCTTGGTTTGCTAGTTGTTTGGGGTCTTGAGTAATTGAACTTTCATGCAGATTTGCTAACACAAGTTTTTCTTTTGTCTTGGTAATCACTTAGACTGTCTGAGCCTCAGTTTCTGCATCTGTTCAATGAAGGTAGTAATAGGCTAATAGTCCCTACCTGGTGGGATAAATGTGAAGATTAAATGAATTAATAGACATTAGGCTCTGAAAATGGTGCCTGGCACACATCAAGTGCTAGATTAGCGTTGACATCTGCTACTGTTGTTGCAGATTTTTTTTTTTTTTAAACGGGGTCTCAGTCTGTTGCCTAGGCTGGAATGCAGTGGTGCGATCTCAGTTCACTGCAACCTCCGCCTCCTCCGCCTCCTGGGTTCCAACAATTCTCCAGTCTCAGCCTCCCGAGTAGTTGGGACCACAGGCATGTGCCACCATGCCTGGCTAATTTTTGTATTTTTAGTAGAGTTGGGGTTTCTCCATGTTGCCCAGGCTGTTCTCAAACACCTGAACCCAAAGCAACCTGTCTGCCTTGGCCTCCCAAAGTGCTGGGATTACAGGCATGAGCCACTGCTCCCAGCCTGTTGCCGATACTGTTACTGCTAGCACTACACCACAGGTACTCAATGGAGGTGAAGTAAATACAACACTCCTGTCCCTTGCTGCGGTAGAAAGAATATTGGGTATGGACTTGGATGTCCTGGATGAATGTTCTAGCCTTGTCATTTGCTGGCCATATGACCTAGGGCAAAACCACTTCACCTTTCTGAGCCTTAGTGTTCTCATTTATAACACAGAGATAACAGTGTGCATTTCTCTAGGTGGTTAGGCAAAACCGAAAATTCTTCATAAAGTGACCAAGGCTACAGAAATGTGGAATAATCTTTTAAATCATGTAGTAATAGTAATAGTTTATGAAGCACTGACTTTGTGTCCAGAACTGTTCCAAGCACTTTGATTTTTTCCATATATCAGGTGGGCTTGATGCTTTTGGTAATGATGGAGCTAGGGTTTGGGCTCAGGCCTGCTGTTGTCAAAGCAAGTATACATAGCACCTTATCGCTGAAGAGAACTTTCTTCTTGAGTTGGCAGGTGTAGGTGACCAACATTTAAAGTTGGAACTGCAACTGAGGGGACCCACAGTCAGCGCCCCCATTCTTGATACTCAAGTCCTTCAGTGGTCTCCAGGGAAGTGTCTGTCTTTGCTCTGAGACTGAGTGATGAGAAGCAGAGGTCCCTTTCCCCAGCCCTCTTGCATCTTCTCCCTTTGATGGCAGTAGAAAGTGTACAGCTGAGAAGTCACTCTTGCTTTAAATCAAAAGATTTGACTTTGAGTCCTCTTCAAAAGAAGATTGTTTCTTCTAGGTGTTTAAAAGACTGAGAGGAACCTCGAGAAGGGAACAGATCAGGTATCTTCAAAGGCAAAGAAGGGGGTCACAAGCATCCTTAGCATTTCCCCAGCTGAGGCCAGTCCCTCCACGGCTGTTATTAGCACAGCCCTTCGGGACTGGGAGGCACAGATCAAGGATTCTCGGTGGACTTGTTTGGAAGTGTTTGTAGACCACTGAGGACTGTCAGAGCGTCTCAGTTCCCTGGGTCTGATCTCTCTCTGAGCAACAAGGGCTGCCTTTGACCAGCTCTCATAGCTAGAGACACAGCACTGAAGCTCAGTGGATTATTATTCTACCTTGTCAATAAGCTGCAGTTGCTAGGCTCAGCTGGCCTTGCAGCCCTTCCTTCTGCAGTGTTTGTGTGCTCTCCCACCTCCCTGCTCTCTTTCTTTCTGTCCCTTTTCCAGCCTTGGTGCTGGCCTATCCCTGGCCTTATCTCACCACCTGGCTCCTGAATTGGAGGTGAAAACATGGTGCTGTTTGCCTGGTATTTGGAGGGTTGGGCCTTCCATCAGATGCTGAATACAAAGAGGGAAGGGGATGGAAGGAGGAGGGAGCCAAGAGTTCAGGTTCTTGTTCTACCACTATGTGACCCTAGATAAGCCTTTCAACCTTCTAGCTCCGTTTTCTTGTTTGTGAAATGATTATAACATTATCTGCTTCATCTTTAGCTGGGCTATGTACCTCCTTGTCTGGACCTGTTTGAATTAAGCTGAACCCTCAGAAGTGAATGACCACTCGTCCATCCATCCTCTTATCAATTCAACCATCTTATATCCCCCAGACCCTTACCTGTCCCCCTGCCCATCCCGTCACCCTCTGAACCATCTGTCTATTCAATATAAACCCACCTGCCATCCATCCACTCATCCATCCCATCCACCCACCCACCCACCTTCTCATCCATTCATTCATGCAACATCCATCCACCCATCTATCCATCTACCCACCTTCACATCAACCCATCTGTTTAACATCCAGCTATCCATCTACCCATTCATCCTGTCAGTTTACCTGAACACTAACCATCTATCCAGCCACCCATCCACCTATCCACCATTAACCTGCCCATACACTCATTTATCCACCCATGCACCCACCCTCTCATCCATCCATCTGTTTAACATCCACCTATCCATTTACCCATTCATCCTGTCAGTCCATCTATCCACTTCCTACCTATCCATCTACTCATCATTAATCTAGCCATCCACCCATCCATTCACCTACCCTCCCCTCCATCTATCTAACATCCAGCTATCCACCTACCCACCCACCCATCTGTCTAATCACCATTAATCAATCCATCTATCCATCCATCCATTCATCTTCCCACTCTCCAACCCTCCTACCTATCCATTCGTGCACCCATCCATTCACCCATCATTACTCTAGCCACCTAGCTATTCAGCAAATAATTGTCGAAATCTTACTCTCTGACATGCAATCCCAGGTGCTAGAAGTTCATGAGTGGGGCTTTTCTTCTGGGATGTGATGGAAGCAGGCAGTGTGTCACAATTAAAGCCAACTCCTTGAGGCAAGGCATGATGGCCGGTAGCTTGGAAAGGCTGTGGTCAGCATCATTCTAGTATCATGTGTTTAGCGCCAACAACAAATAAGTCTAGGGGAGCATCAGTAGATGGGAATTTTAGCAAACTGCACATCTATGGATCACATTCCCAGATATAAACATAAAACAGATTACCCCTCAAAGGAAAATATGGGCAGCATGACTAAAATAATCAGAATTGTCTTTTCCTGCAGGTTTCCTTCCCTTTGGATCTAACTTTTGTGGAACTCAAGGCTGCTGATGAGTGTAGAGGTCTAAGACCCTGGGAAGATGACAAGGGAGGGTGGCTTTTTATCTCAGTCTGGGAGGTGATATAAATGGAGGGGCAAAGGATAGACTTGGGCCATGGGGACAGGGAGAGAAAGTGCCAATTTAGCAGGCCCTGAGGTAGTTCAGCCTGATTTCCAATAGGAGTGGGGGTGGGGGCCACTCACTGCCTACTTTATACCCCATTAACTCCCAACTCATAATAATTTATCAGCAATCAGCAGCAGGCTGGAGTTTACTTACTCATTATTTATAGAGAAAGTGTTTGCTAAGCAAATCAGTAGTTCAAACAAGATCGCAGGGGGATCGGTTTAACCCACTCAAGAAAACCAACCAGAATAAAAGCCTCAGCACATTCACGGTCTGAAGGCAGATGGGGCTGCTGGTGACAGAAGGACACCATCCAGCCTTCACGGCCCCTGCTTTGCAACTCCAGAAGCCTTCACTTTATCTCAGAATGGTCTCTAAGGAGTACATCTTGGCCTCTTTCTGCCCCATCCAGTCTGAATTTGACATTTGGCTCTATGTTGCTGTTTCAGTAGCCTAGTAAAAGCCTTTGGTCAACCCTAGAAAGAATGAATGTCCTTTGGGGTTAAGTCTCAAAACCAGGACCCTTAAACTCATTCCTTTATGGGAGATGAATGGCCATGGCCTCCTTTAAGTGACGTAAAGATCTCTGGTCCTTTCATTTCAGGAAAGCTTCTTGGATTTTAGGTTAGAAGACCTAGTTTGCCATCCTGGTACTGAATGGCCTTGGGCAAATCACTTGGGTTCTGTGATCCTCAGCTTCCTGCTGTGTAGAACGGACATGCTGCTGCCCATCCCACAGAGTTCAGGCAGTAGATTAAACCATGTGGGTGAAAGTGTTTTGTAAACAGAAAAATGCAAAGCGGATGTGAGGGGCAAATAGTTTTTCAGGTGAATTTTAATGAAAATGAGAGTTTTTTTCCTTTATTGAATCAAAATGAGTGTCTTCAGCTTTTCCAGTGGTTCGCAACCTTGGCCGAACATTAGAATTACCTGGGAGCTCTTGAAGTCTAAGTGATGCCTGGGCTCCACCCTCCACCCCAAAAGATCCTGAATCAGTCCATCTGGGGTGGATATTTTTTATATATATATATATATATATATATATATATATATATATATATATATGTATGTATGTATATATATAAAATCATGTATTATATGTATATGTATAATCATGTAGTATGTATGTATGTATGTATGATGTATGTATGTATGTATCTGTCTATCTACCTACCTACCTACCTACCTACCTACCTACCTCCAGGCAATCCTATTATGGAACCAGGACTGGGAACCACTGAACTATTCCCAGAAAGAGCCATGCCAAACCAAATTTCTCTTTCCTCCCATCTCAGAGTCAGAACTGCATAGCACTCTGGAATCCTATAGACTTTGGTGCAGCCCCATCTCTGTCACTTCCTGGCTACTACATTTATTCTCTAAAAAGGTGTGTGCTCTTGGCAGCTATGCTGGGAGGAAACAGACTTATGGGTGACCCAAAACTCTTCTGACACCCAGAGGATTTTATTTCTCAATCTCTGAAGCAAACAGACTGCCACATGCATGCACCAAACAGGGATGGAAATTGCAACCTGAAATTAACAACTCAGGAAAAAAATATATCAATGTTTGCTAAATAGAGAAAGAGGTGATATTGGCTGGAAAAAGAAATGTCATTTTCAGGCTGCCAAAAAAGAGTATTAACATATAATATGGAGAACCAATAAAATCCATAGTCTAATTCTTCCAAGCTGCCTAGTTGAAATAATTTATGAAATTGCATCTGAGAGCCTTGACATTTAGCTCCTAATTTTGATAGAGAAGATGTTTTGTTGGGCCCAATACTGGTGACATGTGTATCAACTTTGAAGATTCTTTCTTAGTCATAGAGGATCAAGATCTGTGTCCCTGATCAAAATGTTCAGAAATGACTTTGTTAATAATTGGTGTATCCATTCGTTCACTTGTCCAGTCATTCATCCAGCATAGCCAGGAGGTAGTAGGTACTGGAGCTGCGGTGCTTTATAAGACATGCCTGCCCTCAGTAGCCTCCCAGCCATAGGGAAGATAGTCCAAAATTTGAGGAATCATTATATAAGGAAGGAAGTGTTGAAACAGAAGTGTACAAAGGTCATGAAGAGAACTCAGAGAAGGAGACTGCCTGACTGGTGAAATGGGCTGTTTCTTGTAGAATAAGACATTTTGGAAGAAATGGGGATTAAAGGAAGGGTGTTCTTTGGTGTATGGAACAGCACAGACCAAGAAGGTGACAGAAGTCACATTTGGAAAACTTCAAATAGCTCAGTTGAGTTGGAGCAAATGGTGCCAACTGGGGGATGTGCAGTGAGGGACACCAAAGCCTAATGTATCTTGACCCTCCTGGATGAGTAATATTAAAAATAAGAGTGGATAGTTGAACCTTTTCAGGTGCTATGCAGTGTGCTGAGCACATTATACATACTTTACACTATTAGATGCTTGCAACCTGAGAGGAGAATATGATTGTCACTGTTTTACAGATCAGACTCCAGGAAATGTTATTATTTGCCCAGGGTTCCATGGGTGTAAGCAACAGAAGCACAATTCTGTTTGAGCAAGAGGCTGGGGTGATCTGGTTAAAAATACAACGGCATGAAAGCAAAACGTTTGGGTTTTGGTCTTGGAGGGAGGGCAACATCCACCATGTTCTGCCCCTTGGGTTTGAGTTAAACCTTTTTCCTTGAGGGACAATGGGACCAGCTATTCCCCACCCACCTTCAGTGTGGTCAACATGATGTGATAGCTTCCACATTGGTGAGAGGACTGCATAAGGACTGACACAAAGTCAGGATTCTGGTCCATTGACCAATGAATGAATAAAGAAAATGTAGTATATATACACTATGGAATACTACTCATCCATAAAAATGAACTAAATGATGTCTTTTGTAGCAACTTGGATGAAGCTGGAGGCCATTATTAAGTAACTCAGGAATGGAAAACCAAATACCATATGTTCTCACTTATAAGTGGGAGCTAAGCTATGAATATGCAAAGGCATACAGTGATGTAATGGACTTTGGAGACTCAGAAGGGGGAAAATGGGAGGGGGGAGTGTGGGATAAAAAACTACATATTGGGTACAACATACACTATTCAGATGACAGGTACACTAAAATCTCAGAATTTGTCACTGTATAATACATCCATGTAACCAAAAACCACTTGTACCTCAAAAGCTATTGAAATTTTAACAAAGATTTTTTTAAAAGATTCTGGTGCTGGGCTGTTTGAACAGTCTGGCTGATCCTGACTCTTTTTGTATACACTGTGGCACCAGTCCCAGTCACCCCCTCCTACTAACTTTCCCAGAGCATCCAAAAGCACAGGAACCTTGGATATCCAGGTAGCTGAGCATTTGCTTATTAAGATCCCCATATCTTCACCCTCAAAACTTCACAGATAGAAGCTAGAATTCCTATGGAATTTAAGGAGGCCTGAGAGGACAAGATTACCTAGGTGAACATTGGGAAAGAATTCTTTTAGTGCCCTAGAGTCAAGAGATTAAGGGAAAAAAAAATCCCAAATGAACTCAAGTGATGATTTTTGCCCATCTTTGAGAAATTGGCACAAACTTATATTTTGTCCCTGCACCTTCTAAATTGGGTTTTGGGGAATGACAGGACTTTCAATTGAAACAGATTACCAAGGTGAGGCTTGGTGGCTAATGGAAATAATCGTAATAGGATTACATGGAGTTTTCATCTTTCCCATGAAGATGCAACATTGTCACATGACGTTTTGGGGCACAGGACCTATGTTTTTAATCTCTCTGGACATTTATTTTCTGTTTGTAAATGATTGAGAGGTGAGGTCACGTCCCTAGAGTGGTTTGCTTTCTGTGAGAAGTAGGAGAAAGCTGTTAACAAAAACATGAAATTGAATCTCACCAAGCACAGATTCCCATTTGCCTGTTGGTTTTTAAAATCATTGTGCTGGCCATTTATGTACAAATAGAGGTAAGTGTTTGTGGGTGTTTGGAAAAGAACTATGTTTTTTCAACACAAAGGAAAATACAACTCCCATCCCAGAGTTTGGTTTCCCAAAATAGTGATGTTTATTGTGGAAGTTTGATCCTAGCTACAGTATCTTATTTTTGTTGATTTTGCTATTGTCCCTGTCTCTCTTCTCTTCTCATGGCCTCACTCACTTTGTATTTTGGGGCCCACCAATCAGCCATAATTGTCAATATTTACTGAGTGCTTTTAATGATCCAACCTCTTTGCATGTCCTTTTAGGTAGGATGGGAGAGGCTTATACTGCAATGACAAACAACCCTAAAATCTCTGTAAACATTTATTTCTCAATACTCAGAACGTTTATTTCTCACTCCTGTAAAGTTGGCTGTAGGTTGGGCAATCCTCCAGGGCAGCTCTCTTCCATGCAGTCACTCAGGGATTCAGGCTGTTCTGATCTAGTGGGTCTGCATATCATCCTGGAGCCTCCTTGGTCATGGGTGGCACAAGAAAAGAAAGTGGGGATTGAGCAATGCACTTTAAAATAGCCCAACCAGGCCAACAAAAACATCCTACTTTTCATTGGCCAGGGTCAGTCACATATGCAACATAACTGCAAAGAGATTGAAAAGCGTAGTCTCCCGAGTGCCTAGGAGCAACATGGAGCAAGATCTGATGAACACTGGTGTTGTCTCTGCCACGTGGATCTTCTAATTTAACCCTTCCAGACCTATGACATAGATTCTGGTCTGTCTACCTGCATTGATTTTAAGCAACTTTCCCAAAAGCTCATAGGTAAAGAGTATCAAGACTGGGTCTGAAACCTGGCTCTGACTTCAAATTCCAAGCTCCTAACCTCTAGGTGCTACTGTCTCCCCTAATAAGTTCTCTCCCCTCTCCACTCTCATTTCTGTTCCTCCTTCTAAAAGAAATGATTCCTGCCAGCACAGTACCCTGGCTTCGATTTTTCTCCATTCCTCTTGCGATAGTGAAATGGTAGTTTGTTTTCCTCTCAATGTCCAACCCAGTATCTTGCCACCGCCCCCCCACACACACACCGAGGCCTCCTCAAATCTCGCAGGTCCTTCAAGTTCTATTTACAAAGCTTCAAGGGCAAAGCACAGAAATGTTCTTTGCTGTCAGGCCAGCAGAGGCATGGGTTGTTGAAACTGGAGGAAATTCCTTCCCTGGTTGACAAAGCTGTGAAATCAGGGTGTTTCATTTTTACCCATTGCCCAGCTCAGGGCTCCTCAGCAAAAGCAACAGGAAGAAGTGAGTTGGGATTTTTGTAAACTTCCATTTGTTTTTTTCTTTTTTAAAACAACTTTATTGATATATAATGTATATACCCTAAAGTTTACTCAAAGTGTACACACAGTTTTTAGTATGTTAACAAAATTGTGCCACTCTCACCAAAATCTAATTTTAGAACATTTTCTCTCCTCAAAAAACAGAATCGATTTGATACCCATTACCAGTCATTCCCCACTACCCTCCTCCCAACTTCCCCCACCCCTAGGCAACCTGAAGTTCCAGTTTTAGACAAAGAATTGGTTTTCTTGTTGGAGCATTTCAAAGTCCAGGGAAAATGCAGACCCAGAGTGCTTTCTGAGGGATGAGAAAGGTCAGTTCTGCAGTTGGCATGATGGTACCCATATTGCTGTCCCCAAGTCAGGTCACAAAAAAACATATAGATACATAGACATAGATGTACACATAAATGCAAAGACCCCTACACATGTGAATGCACATACATATGTGCACACACTTGCACCTACAGTCATGCACATGCATACATTGACATGTCTTTGCATGTGTTCATGTGTGCATATAGTCACAGAGGCAGACATACACTTGCACTCAGAAACAAGAATGCCCATGTACATACCTGTGTGCGCAGACATAGGTCACACTTGTGGCTCTTGATTCAGTTACAGTGATTCCCTATGTGGTGACAGTGGGTCAGGTCATTTTCTCCCGATGGCCGTTTTGAAGTCAGTGGTCTGTAAGAACGGCATTCTAAAGCAATTTTGGATTTGTCTCACTTGGGTGAACATTTGTCCAGCTAATTTAATGTCCAGGAGCTGCCTGGGAAGGCTCTGTGAGGGTGTGATATAGGAGTATGGGCCGGGAATTAGGGAAAGGAAGAGGCAGAAAACATGGACTTGACATATGCTTCCACGTTTGAGTGATTGTGTGGCTGGGGCACGCCTCTCCCTGATGGGTGGCAGCGGGTAGTTCAGTCTGTCTCCACCTTGCATAACACAGGCTTGCAGATAAACTCCCTTATTTGGCTGCATCTGCACTGGCCTGAGTTCAAGTTCCTTCTCCGTCTTTAGCCCAACTCAATCCTAAGCAGAACCTTGTCCCTGGACCTATGACACTTGCCGGCACTTTCTCAAGTAATGTGTGCCTGCCCACCAGACTCAGTGTCCCCACAGCTGGCACAGTGCCTGGCAGGGCTCTGGAAGTGTTAGCTCAGCACATGCATAGAAGCATAAATGGTTGACTGAGTGAGCAAGTGAATGAATGGAAAATCCATGTGACCTTAACCACACCCCAATGCAGAGGAGAATGGCTGAAATTGAAGAAAGCCCTTCTAGTTTAAGTAGCCCAATTTCTATTGGCTCCACCCTGATTTCTTAGAGCAGGGGTCAGCAAACCTTTTCTGTAAAGGGCTAGATAGTAAATATTTTCAGCTTTGCCATATGGTCTTTGTTACAACTCCTTAACTCGGCTATTTTAACATGAAGGCATCTATAGACAATTTGCAAACAAAGGTATGGCTGTCTTCCAATCGAACTTTACTGTAAACACTGACATTTGAATTTCATATAATTTTCACATGGCACAAGATATTACTCTTCTTTTGAAAATTTTCAACCATTTAAAGGAGTATCAAATTATTCTTAGCTAATGGGTCATGCAAAAAACAGGCTTTGGGCTACATCTGGTCCGTGGGCCATAGTTTGCAACTCCCGTCTCAGAATCCTGGTTCTAGCAAGCCTCAGTATCTTCACTTTTGCAAATTCTACACTCTGCAAACCCTTGACCTGCAGCAGTCTGAATAGTGGGCTAGTTGGGCATGTGCTGGGGTGGCCCAGTGCTGGAAGCCTTCTCAGAAAAGGGGGAGGCAGTGGAAGGCCCAGTGGCTTTGGGCAAACTGGACCCAGCTCCTGCTGCACGTCCTGGCAGAGAAGATTACTGGGCAAGTCATTCATCCTCTTGAGCCACTACTTCCTCATTGGAGGGATGGGAGGATGAAAAGTTCCCCCTCGGGGCTCTTGTGTGGGTAGAATGAGTACAAGGCTTGTCTCAGGAGCTTGGAAAACTTCGATTCCCTTGTTCCTCAGCCTTTGTTCCTTCCACTTCCAAAGAGGCCGTGTAGCTTAGTGGTTAAGACCCTAGTATCAAATAGACTGAGGGTAGAATGCCAGTTCTGCCTCATATATCTTAGCTGTATGACCTTGGCAAATGACCTGAACTCTTTGAGTCTCAGTTTCCTCATCTGTTGGATAGGAATAACACCTGCCTCATGGGGTTAGGTTAGAACTACAACCTATAGAGATAATTTATGTAAAACCTTCAGCAGAGTCCTCATGGGGAGGTTCACAAATGCCATCATTATTCTGAGAAGGCAGCATAGCTCTATGTCTACAAGCATTGGGTTTAGCTTCAGACAAAGCTGGGTTGCAGCCAGGCTGTGTCACTCAAAACACAACCTTGGGAAATTCCATCCCCCTTCTGCAATCTGGTTTCTCCATCTCCCCCATGAAAGTAGCAGATCCAGTAATTCCTAACGTTAGACTACAACCTGAGTTCAAAACATTTCTATGCCTGTTCTCTCTTCTACATGTGTTGTCTTACACCATGGCCAGGTAGTTTCCATGCTCAGATACCTTCCCAGCCTCCTCTTCCTCTTACCTCCATCTCCATCTCCTTCTCCTTATCTTTCCATCTCCCTTCACCAAGGATCAGACCTGACCCACAGGTCCAGGGTTGACTCAGCTTCAATGGCAGAAGGGAGCAGTGCCCCCCACACGTCACCCTGGCTGACTGCCTTACACAGGCCCTCCTCCCAGTGTCCTCAGCCTCCCTTCCTGTGCCCTCTTGGGCTGTGGGGCCCATGGGTGGAAAGAACACAGCCATTGGAGGTGGAGGTTATGCCTACCACGCATCTACCTGCCCTTTTGTCTCTTACCAGCTACACAGTTATTAGAAAGAAAAAAAAAAATTGAACAGTAAATTCTGTCTTCCTCATTAGGGACTGAACTTTCCTGGGCCAAGAGTGTTATTAGGTTTTCAGTAATCACCAAGCATTTGTTGTGTGCCCACTTCCAAAAAGGACCAGAGTGGGCTAAACCTTGTTGAAAAGACAGAAGGTACAAAAATGCTTCCAGTCCTCAAAGAGTAACCACCATGAAGTCTCTAGAGCAAGGCTGAGCTACTTGGAGTATGAATTTGGTTCAGACTCCACTTTCTCATTTCAGTTCCCCACCGGCTCAATATTTTCCAAACTGTCTACAGAATAAACATATATGTCTGGCTTTACTCTAGTCAGAAGTCAGAGGTGTTTTCATTTCTTCCTTTTTTTCTCAGTTTACAAAAGGAACATGCATTTGTTGGAGGAAAAATTAGGAAAGAAAGATAAGCAGCAAGGGAAAAAAAAAAAACCTTATAAAACCTCCTAATCCCAGTAGCCAGAGATAGCTCTGCTAACACCCTGGGGGCTATCCTCTCCCTGGATTTTTAATGCATATGAATTAGGTGATATATGTGTACAGTTTTTAAAACAGTAATTCAGGCTACTGTTGAGTTGAAACATAAGTGTGGTTCTGGTGAGTCAACAAAAAGAACTCAGTGTGTTGATATCCTTTGATGTCTAGCCCTAGAGCGAAGGACCAGGGGTCTATTTGGTCTTTTTGCCCCTGTGGTACCTTGCTCATGGAAGAGGCTCAAAGTTCACTACTAATTTGATCTGGGCTAGGCTCATGGTCTATTTCATGTGTTAAGACAGCAGGTACAAGCATATCTTGGTGTATTAGTCCGTTTTCGCACTGCTGATGAAGGCATACCTGAGACTAGGCAATTACAAAAGAAAGAAGTTTAATGGACACACAGTTCCACATGGCTGGGGAGGCCTCACAATCATGGCAGAAGGTGAAAGACGCATCTCACATGGCGGCAGACAAGAGAAGAGAACTTGCGGAGGGAAATTCCCCTTTATAAAGCCGTCAGATCTTGTGAGACTTATTCACTAACACGAGAATGGCACAGGAAAGACCTGCCCCCACGATTCAATGATCTCCCACTGGGTCCCTCACACAATACATGGGGATCATGGGAGCTACAATTCAAGATGAGGTTTGGATGGGGACACAGCCAAATTGTATCACTTGGCATGAAACACAGCCCTCCCCAGCTGCAGGGGACGCCGGACGCATATCCCCAAGAAAACAGAGGAGAGGAGTCATTCATTCCTCTGTTTATCCATGCACTCATTCCAAGAGCAGTTCCTCGGCCCCTCTCCTGGGCCAGTGTGGACAAGGATGCATCCAGCAGCTTGGAGACCTTCTAGCTCTAGCCACCTGCAGCCTGCTTTGCTTGTCTCTGGGTAGCTGCTGGGAATTCCCAAACAGAAGCAGCAAATGCATGATAAGGACTAACATGGCCCTGCCCTGAATTTGGAGGGTGGAAGGAAAGGCCTACAGTTGGAGTGGGGTAGTCTCAGCTGAGCTCAATGAGCAAATGAGGGTTCAGAGGTCAGGCTCTCTGAATCTCCGGAGTCACCTGCTCTGCTAAGTCATCTTTTCCCGGGGATCTTATGAAATCCTGAAAAGAGATGAAGGTTTGAGTCCTGAACTCAAATCCTGACCCTGTTACCTACTCACTGGGGGACCCTGGCGCAGGTAATTTTTACCTTCCTGTGCATGAATTTCTTCATTTATAAATCATGTCTCTCCTACTAGGGGAGATGGTGTGAGACGTTCTCAGGGCAGTCCCTTGCAGGAGAAAACTCCATCAACGGAGACCATCATCTTATCTCATTTAACCTGCAAGTACTGCTGAGTAGTGGGTATTAAAATTGGACATAAAGATCACACGCACCTGTGCAAAAGATGGAAGTGGCAAGTTGCTTATTTCCCACCCTCAAAAAATAACAGCTAGGGAATCTCCAAAGCAAGGCGGAGCCCCTTGGAATATGAATTCGGTTCAGACTGTACGTCCCCACCTCAGAGGTTACAAAGCACTGTGAGTTCCAAAGGTTTTCGGTAACTTGCCCAAAATCACGTAGCCAGGAAGTGGCACATTGTCTCAGTTGGTTCTGATTCTGAAGTATATGCTCCTAACTAGGCTGACTTACTGTCCCAGTCTCCTGGTATGTACCCACTTTAGAGAGTTAAAAGGAGCATATAACGAGGTGCTGCTCGGAAACCTTTCACCTCTGTGCCTGGCATCCTGGTAGGCCCTCTAAAGATGGTCATCATCCTAAACAGGATGGTGCTGCCCTGCGTGGAGGGATTTCATAAGGAGTATCAGGCTAGAAGTTGTCACAAGTTAATGCAGAGTCTTTGCCTTGAAACAACACAGGGTGGTGGGAAGGGGGGCCCTGCTGCCTCTCCTGAGATACCTACCCCGGTGATCCTATTAATGGAAGCACCTAGCACCTAGTTTGTTTCTCTATTGCCCTAATTATAATTTGCATTTATTATTATTTTATTTGCATATTGTCTCATGAGAATGTCAGCTCATTCAAGCAGTCAGTCCTTCTTGTCACCTGCACACACCATCATTGTGACAATAAGGCAAAAGTCTTTGGCCTGGCACAGTGGTTCATGCCTATAATCCCAGCACTTCCGGAGGCCAAGGCAGGTGGATCACCTCAGGTCAGGAGTTCGAGACCAGCCTGGCCAACATGGTGAAACCCTGTCTCCACTAAAAACACAAAAATTAGCCAGGCATGGTGATACATGCCTGTAATCCCAGGTACTTGGGAGGCTGAGGCAGGAGAGTCGCTTGAACCCAGGAGGTGGAGGTTTCAGTGAGCTGAGATTGTGCCGCTGCACTGCAGCCTGGGAGACAGAGCAAGACTCCATCTCAAAAAGAAAAGAAAAAAAGAAAAGAAAGCATCTCTGTTCAGTGCTAGTACTTGATACCTTTCTAACTCTAACTTGCTAAACTAGTTTTGTTGTTTTGTTTTTTTACAAAAAGAGGAGCCCCCAACCTTAGGGCCGTTGGCAGACCACAGTGCCAAACGAGGATTTCACTTTGTTTTTGAATGTATGTTTGTTTTCATTGTATTTATTTTTACTTTGTACCTGGGGTTAGGGATTCTAGCTTTCCATCTGGCAATGATAGAAGGTAATGACAGAAAGTATCTCTTTAAAATACACTGATTTTTTTCCCCCAAGGGCAGTACATTTAATAAAAGCTATTAAGTGATAAATAGGAGTTGGCTGATCTGGCAAATTCATAATACATACAAGTGGGCAGATCTTGAATGATTGCAAGGTGAAGAATACTGAATCAAATGTGCAGCCCTACCCTTAGGAGATGCTGAGAAAATATGATGCAGCGTTGGGGAAGAGCATGTCTCAGGGTATCTTTGGACAGTGTCGACAACAGCGGGTCCCAGGCTGGACCCCACAATGTGACAGGAGGTAGAGGAATGCCAGGTTACCATTTCCCTGCAGTTCTTCCTGGAGTGACTTGGAGGCTCACACTTCCCAGTTGGCGTCCTGTGGGGTGGGAATACTCCCTCCCTATGAAGCCTAGACCAGAGAGGGCAGAAGGTCACCCAGATGCCCAGCAGCTTGGTGTCATACGGTCTGGGGCAGAAGGGATGGCCCCTAATGGGCAGAACCCCACATCTCAGTCTTTGAAGAGCCCAGAGCAGCCAGACTCTGACCTTTTTTTGTTTGTTTGTTTGTTTTTTGTTTATTTGTTTGTTATGAGACACAGTCTCCCTCTGTCACCCAGGTTGGAGTGCAGTGATGCGATCTCGGCTCACTGCAACCTCTGCCTTCCAGGTTCAAGCAATTCTCCTGCCTCAGCCTTCTGAGTAGCTGGGACTACAGGTACACACAACCACACCTGGCTAATTTTTGTATTTTTAGTAGAGACAGGGTTTCACCATGTTGGCCAGGATGGTCTCGATCTCTTGACCTTGTGATCCACCTGCCTCGGCCTCCCAAAGTGCTGGGATTAGTGCTCAGAGGCGTGAGCCACCGTGCCCAGCCGCCTCTGACCTCTTGACTTAGCAAAATCAGATTCAGTTACGGAGGGAAGAATTTAGCAAGACAGAAAGAGAGTCTACGCTTCCTTTTTCCCTCCCCACTTCTCTGAGCCTTGCAGCAATATCAGAGGCTGGAGGAGGGGAGGGAGGGCCTGCATTAACAAAAGCTCAGTGCCCTCATGGGCAACTAGGCTCTGTCTTTGCATATTCTGATGCCTAGCAGGCCATTGTCATCTTTCTTGTCTGGCTAGGATGTGAGCCTTCCCCAGCCAGCCCCTCACTTAATGGAACTCTATAACTCTTCATTTCCTGGACACACGTTGAGTTAAGCAGGTGGCAGACAGCTGGCATTTCTCACTGGCTTTCTGGCATGTCCCATTTTTATAGGAAGCTAACCTGGCATTTTTTATTATAAAGCCCCAGAGTCCCAAGGTTTAATATCTTGAGCGTTAGATTCATGAGCAACTTGGAAGTTAGAGATTGCCGGAGGCTGGAATTTGATGGAGTGCGCGACCTGTCACTTGGAATGTGATTTATTTGCTCAAGGGAGGGGGGAAGAGCATGGGACAATTAAGTGGGATTTGAGTTGTGAGAAGTGGGGAATGCTTGAAAGGGAGGGGGCCGCAGAGGGGTTGTAAATCCCTCTGACAGCTCGAGTGTTTTTTAAAATAACAGCTGACTTTGAAACCAACTGCCTTGTGAGCTCAAGTCAGGCAGCACCACGGACTGTTTGCACCCAGCTATCTGTGTATTTTATTTGGAAGGTAAACACCTGTAGAGAGCTACCACTGGGAGACACTCTTTGGATTCCAGCCAGATGGCCTTTGCCGTGTTACTCAAGCATGCCACACGTTGTCCTACCTCAGGGCCTTTGCACTGGCTGGTTTCCCCAGCTTGGGGTTCTCTCCCCAGATTTCCACATGCCTGGCTTTTTTCTTCATTCAGCTCTCAGAATAAAGATGACCTCCCCAGAGTGGCTTTCCGTGGGCACTCTGGCTAAAGATGCCCCCAGCTCCATCTACTCTCTATCCAATAAGTCTCTGCATTCTCTTTACAGCACTGGTACCTCTCTGAAGTCTTATTTATTTGCTTGTTTACCACCTTCCTTCTCCACTGGACCTTCAGCTTGTGGGATTAAGGACTAGGATTAAGGTGGTGCATACATATCTTCTGCACCTAGAACATGGTGCCAGGACCGTTCTGGCACCCATGTAGTGGATTTTGAACTTAACAGATGACCTCTGGGCCTCCGTAAAAGGAGAGTGGGCTTGAGCAGTGGTTCTCAAAGTGGGGTTCCCTGGACCCCCAGCATCCGCATTATCTGGAAACTTGTTAGAAACGCACATCAGAAACTCCATCGCAGGTTAAAGGTGGCTAGGGTAGGGCCACCTTTGTTTTAACAAAGCTCCCCAGGAGATTCTAGTGCCTGCTCAAGTTTGTTAACCATTGGCCTAGTGCTTAAACACCTACGGGATCTAGGTAGGTGCTATAAATGTAGGAAGTAGACCAGGTGTGGTACATTACAGAGTGGTGAGGACTGTGGCAAAGGAGACCACAGGTGCGGGCCCCCAAAGAAGCTGTTATGTTTTGTTGGTTGTCACACCATGGTGGGGATCTCACTCCCTGGAATACTGGAAGGAAAGGTCTGGCCATGGGAAGCAGCCTAGGGCACTGCATCCATCCATTCATTCATTCATTCATTCATTCATTCATTCATGTGTTCAGCATTAACATTATAACATGTGTAACATTAACCAGATAAACCCAGTCCCTGCCCGTATTAGTCCATTTTCACCCTGCTGACAAAGACCTACCCAAGACTGGGAAGAAAAAGAGGTTTAATTGGACTTACTGTTCCCCATGACTGGGGAGGCCTCAGAATCATGGCAGGAGGCAAAAGACACGTCTCACATGGCAGCAGCTAGAGAAAATGAGGAAGAAGCAAAAGCAGAAACCCCTCATAAACCCATCGGATCTCATGAGACTTATTCACTAGCACAAGAATAGCACAGGAAAGACTCACCCCCATGACTCAATTACCTCCCCCTGGGTCCCTCCCACAACACATGGGAATTCTGGGAGATATAATTCAAGTTGAGATTTGGGTAGGGACACCGTCAAACCATATAACTGCCCTCTTAGGGCTTACAGTCTGCAGTGGGGAGACAGTTCATCATCATAGGCTCCAGGCAACACCTGTTCAATTACAACCACAACAGGTGTTGCAAAGGTAGAGTCCACAGTGCTTCAGGGACCTACTGGAGGGAGTGACCTAGTTGGAGAGGCCATGGGAGGCTTTTGAGGCAAGTGGGAAAAGCATTGCAGGCCAAGGAAATGGCAGAGGCAAAGGTTCGGAGGTGGGCTGGTGTGATTGGAACTCCGTGAATGACAGGGAGAGTCATATGAGAAGAGGGAAAACGGTGTGTAGGAGCCAGACTACATGGGACCTCCAGGCACTGGGAGACTCCGGTGTCTATCCAGAGAGCACTGTGGAGTCATTGTAGCAGTGGAGTGACCGGATCAGTTTTGCGTTTTGAAGCAGTTGCTCATAGTACCGATGGAGAATGAATTGGGGAAGCCAGAGAGACAGTGAGGAACCGTTGTCATCATTCAGGAAGAAAAATCTTATTAGCAATAATATTCATGGCAATATTATTAGTGATAATACGAGCAGCCGGTGAAGGAGTAGACGCTGTAGCTGGACACTGGACGAAGCACTTGTGTGCTTTCATCTCAACCTCACACCTGCTCACGACGCAGCACTTACTGCCCCACTGTCTTAGTGGCTTCAAACAACAAACAACGAGAACATGGTTCTGAAAGTCAGAAGTCCAAAGTGGGTCTCATGGAGCTAAAATCAGGATGTTGGCAGGGCTATGCTCCTTCTAGAGGTTCTAGGGGAGAATCTGTTTTCTTGCCTTTTCCAGCTTTTTAGAGGCTGCCTGCATTCCTCGGCTTGTTGCCCCCTCCTCTATCTTCAAAGTCAGTGATGGTGGGTTGAGTCCTTCTCCCCCATCACATCCATCCAGCCCCCTCTTCTATCAGATCTCCTTTTGCCTCTCTCTTTTGTCTCCCCCTTTGCATTTGAAGACCTTTGTGACATCCATCTGGCCCGCCTGGCTAATCTGTCTATCTCAAGAGTATGACTCAATAACCTCTGCAAAGTCCCCTTTGCCATGTAGGGTAAATTTTCACCAGTTCCAGGGATTAGGATGTGGACATCTTTGGAGCCATTATTCAGTTCACCACACTCCTGGTTATAGAGGCAGAGCCTGTGCCCCCATGAGATGCGTGTGCCCCAAGGCCATGGGGGCTTGGGGTGACAGAGCTGGGCTGGAAGCCAGGGTGTCAGTCCTCAGAGGTGGCTGCTCCCAGAAAAGCCCCTGCTCCCCACTGTTCACACCTGGCCCGGGTGCCTGGGCTTGGTGGTGAGGCGTTTGGAGGAGGGAAAGGACATGGCTGCCACAGGCATCCAGGCTTCTGTCCCAGCCACTGTTTTGGCAGAATGAGCCAGTCTGGACAGAGGCCCTCAGAGACAAACCTTCTAGATGGTTTTATCTCATTGTTTCTGACAAGCCCCTTTTAGGTTGGTTTATAATAAACATCTCGTACCCACAGTGCCATCTTAGCCAAAGGCTCTCTGTGTCACCTGAGATAGGGGCTCAAAGGGCAGCCTTGTGGGTACTGCCTGAGGCCAGGCTGGGGGAGGTGGGGTACCTGCAGATAAGATGGGGAATTCCCAGGCCTTGCCCCTCTTCTTGGAGAAAGATGATTTTTGGTGTAGAGAGATACCGAGAGGTGCATGTGCGTGTGTGTACTAGAAGCTAGAGAGGTACTAAATACACTATTGAGCCACTAAAACACTTTCTACTGACCTCCAGATGGACTGTACTACCAGCAGTCCTCATTAATCTTCATTGCCATAGGCGATGGGGATAGTGACATTACAGCTACCACTTTCTGAGGGCTTATGACATGCCAGAGACTCAGAGAAAGTTGCTAAGAAGCAAAAGACGGGTTTTAAGAACATAGCCTCCAGATCCAGGTGGCCTGCATTAAAACCCCAGTTCCTGCAATTCCACGATTGGGTATTTATCCAAAGGAATGGAAATCAGCATGTCGAAGAGAGATCTGTGCTCCCTGGTTCATTGTAACCCTCTTCACAATGGCCAAGAGATGGAATCAACCCGAATCCATCAACAGATGAATGGATCAAGAAAATGTGGCATATAAATGCAATGGAATGTTATTCAGCCTTAAAAAAAGAAGGAAATCCTATCATGTGTGACAACATGAATGAACCTGGAGGACATTATGCTAAGTGAAATAAGGCAGGCATAAAAAGACAAATAACGGCCGGGTGTGGTGGCTCAGGCCTGTAATCCCAGCACTTTGGGAGGCCGAGATGGGGGGAATCACCTGAGGTCAGGAGTTCAAGACCAGCCTGGTCCACATGGTGAAACCCCATCTCCACTAAAAATACAAAAATTAGCTGGGTGTGATGGTAGGCACCTATAATCCCAGCTACTCAGGAGGCTGAGACAAGAGAATTACTTAGACCCAGGAGGCGGAGGTTGCAGTGAGCTGAGATGGCGCCACTGCACTTCAGCCTGGGTGACAGAGTGAGACTCCGTCTCAAAATAAATACATAAATTAAAAGACAAATATCACATGATCTCACTTATATGTGGAGTCTAAAACAGTCAGTCATAGAAATTGAGTAGAATAGTGGTTACCAGAGGCTGGGGAGTGTGGGGAGTGGAGAGACTTTGATCAAAGGACACAGAACTTCATTTAGACAGGAGGAACAAGCCAAGAGATCTATCGAACATCATGGTGATTATAATCAATAACAATATGTTATATGCTTGAAAATTGCTGCAGGAGTAGATTTTAAGTGTTCTCACCACACACAAAAAAAATGTGAGATAATGCATAAATGAAATAGCTTCATTTAGCCATTCCACATATATACATATATCAAAACACCATGTAGTACACAATAAATATATACAACTTTTACACATTAAATTAAAATCATCCCAGCTCTACTTAACCCCTGAGCCTCAAGTTTGTCATCTATAAAATGAGATTGATACCATGCTTCATTGAACCATTGAAGATACCTTCAATTAGAATATTCACCATTTAGGCTGGGTGCAGTGGCTCATGCCTGTAATCCCAGCACTTTGGGAGACCAAGGCAGGAGGATCACTTCAGCCCAGGAGTTTGAGACCAGCCTGGACAACATAGTGAGACCCCATTTCAAAGAAAAGAATAGTCACCATTTATTTTATGTGCTACAAAGAAAGAAATACAGTGCCCATGAAACTATGCTCTGTCAATGATTGCAGGACACATTCTGATTTTAGAAATGTGCATAGTTGGAATCAATGAGATACAGCAAGAATACCCACTTTGTAAGGCTCTTATCCTTAGACTGCCTGGCACATAGAATGTGCCCAGGACATGTCAGCCTGTATTGTTTCTGCTGGACCCATTTTACAGACATGGAAACTGAGGTTGAAGTCACATCTGAAGGTCACCCAGCAAGTAGTAAATGCTGGAGTCAGGATTTGGACTCAGTTGGTGCTCCTCTGTTCCCTTAGCTGTGATACCTGATTAATGGTTCAAGAATCATGTCTGATAACTGGGCACCCACACAGTGGAGAAGACAGGAAGAAGATTGGGAGTGGGTTCCCATCAAGGCTATGCATCCACAAGCTGGGCCTCTGGGTGTCCATATCCTCACCCATAAAATAGATATAATAGGGTTTGCTATTATATATAGGGGTTGCAGCATTGCTAGAAGGAATCATGGAGGTGATATAGGTCCCAAGCACATGCTCAGTAAACTTTCATCCTCTTCTCCCTTCCTTTCCCCACATCCCACACTGCGAGTGGCTTTTAGGCCACCATTATTAGTCATGAGGAATTCCAAGCTCAGAGCAGTTGCTGTGGACACTTGAACTGACTTGCCGGGACCATCCTAGCCTCAGTCATCCTGGACATCTGCCTGATGCCTGCTCATCTTTAAAGCTCAGCTTTCATCTTCAACTTATCTCCAGCTTAGCTCTTGATAAACACCCAGGTGGGCACAGCCAGGCCTGGAGCCCCAAATTCCTCTGTAGACATTGCCCATCTGCAAATACTCTTCACTGTGTAAAGGCTTTAGAAAAGGATACCTTGGGTATCAGTGCTGCTTTACATTTTTTACAGATTTCAACACCATATATTAATTATATTAATTGTTAATTCTTTCCCTGCTTACTGTTTTTTTTTTTTTTTTTTTTTTTGAGACAGGGTCTCACTCTGTCACCCAAGCTGGATTGTGGTGGTGCAATCACCATGCACTGCAACCTCTGCCTCCTGGACTCAAGAGATCCTCCCTCCTCAGCCTTCCAAATAGCTGGGACTACAGGCATGTGCCACTTCACACGGCTAGTTTTTTTGTGTATCCTTCGTAGAATTGGGGTCTTGCCGTGTTGCCCAGGCTATGACTTTTTAAAACATGTGTTGGAAGGATAACATACCTGCAAAAGTATCCACATCATAAAAGAACAGCCCCGTGAGTTTCCACTAAGTGTATCCATGTAACCAGCACCCAAATCAAAACACAGAACACTGCCTTCCCCCAGCCCCCTAATAATGCTCCTTCCAGCACCACCGCCTGCTACACACACACACAAGGGCCATCACTGTGCTGACTTCTAGCACCTAGGTCAGTTTCATTTACTTATGCACTTTATATAAATGGAGTAGTCTTGGGTGTCAGGCTTCCTTCACTCAACATTATGTTGGTGAGCTTTATCCATGCTTTTTGCAGTTAGCAGTAGTTTGGTTATTTTTATATAGTGCAGCATGAACATATTTTGTTATATGTATATATCATATTTTATGCACTTTTCTGTTGACGAACATTTGGGTTGCGTCTTAGTTTGGACTACCATGACAAAGTACTGCAGACTGGATGGCTTAGAAGCAACAGAAATTGTGCCTGTAGTCCCAGCTACTCAGGAGGCTGAGGCAGGAGAATCACTTGAACCCGGGAGGCAGAGGTTGCAGTGAGCCAAGATTGTGCCACCGCACTCCAGCCTGGATGACAGAGGGAGACTCTATCTCAAAAAACAAAGAAAAAAAAAGGAAAGAAAGAAACAACAGAAATTTATTTCTCACAGTTCCAAAGGCTGAAAAGTCAACAATCCAGTGCTAGCATGGGCAGATTCTGGGGAGGGCCGTCTTCCAGACTGTTGACTTCTCCTTGTATCCTCATATGGCAGGGAAAGAGTGAGAGAACTGGCTGGAGTCCCTTTTAAAAGAGCACTAATCCCATTCATGAGGCTCCGCCCTCATGACTTAATTATCTTCCAAAGCCCCACCTCCTAATACCATCACACTGGGATGAGGATTTCAACATACAGATTTGGGGACACAAACATTCAATCCATTGCTGGTTGGTTCTAGTTTGGGATTCCAACAGACAGGTTGCTGTTAACATTCTAGTGCATGTGTAGGGGTGAATATGAGAATTCATATCTGTTGGGTACTTACTTAGAGGAAGAATTGCTGGTTGTAGATTTGTATTAGTCCGTTTTCATGCTGCTAATAAAGACCTACCGGAGACTGGGTAATTTATAAAGGAAAGAGGTTTTATGGACTCACAGTTCCACATGGCTGGGGAGGCCTTACAATTATGGTGGAAGGCAAAGGAGAAACAAAGGCACGTCTTACACGGCAGCAGACAAGGGTGCTTGTGCAGGGGAACTCCCCTGTATAAAACCATCAGATCTCATAAGACTTATTCAATACCAGGAGAACAGTATGGGGAAAACTGCCCCCATAATTCAATTATCTCCACCTGGCCCTGATCTTGACACGTGGGAATTATTACAATTCAAGGTGAGATTTGGGTGGGGACACAGCCAAACCATATCAGGTTATTATTTGTATGTATATTTCACCTGAGTAGCTTTGCCAAACGGGTGCAGTGGTTTCTCCAGAAGCTCCTGAGGTCATATGGGAGTGAGAGAAGCAAAGACCAGTAGCTGCTGAAGGGAAAGATGACGTAAGGAGGGAAAGAAGACAAGGGGTGGAAATCTGAAGCTTGAGACTTACCTGCAGTTACCCTGAGCAGGAGACTCCGGGGAGTCTTGGAGCCTTGTTGGCGGTGATTTGCTCTTTGGTCTGCAGTGGGGAGGGTGATTTCTGGGCTTTGGCCTGTGATGAATGTAGGTGGCTGTTCAGGAACAAAGTATCCAGGGGAGGGAATCCGCCCACGGTCTCAAATATTGAAATGTCAACATGGAGTAATTGGCTGCTCTGCCCACCCTTCCTCCACCTCTGCTCCAGCAGCCACAGCAAACACCCTGCCTGGGACAGCAACCTAGGGGATGCGGGGCCAGCCCTGACTCATTCTGGGCTGCCTCCTGCCAGCTGGCTGGGTGACCTCCTCGGACACGTGAATCAGACTTTCTGTGAGTCAGCTACCTGGGGACTTCACCTTAAGCAGATGAAGAAAAAAATGTTAAAGATCATGGGTGGCTATCAGTAGCATTTTAGAAGAGTATACGGATGGGTGGACAGATAAACAGTGTGATATGTATATAGATATATCACTTATATATATTTGCACAAGTGTATGTGTGTCTGTTTACTATTTTGTTAATCACTTACAACTTCTTACAATAGCCAGTGATCTCATGGAAAGTTACCATGAAATGTACTAGGCATAGAGAGGTGCCTATACCTTTACATGCCTGGTTTCATGTGATTCTCCTGACAACTCAGAAAGGCAGGAGCAGTTGGCCCCATTTTGTAGACAATAAAACTGAAGCTCAGAGAGGTTAATGCACCCGCCCAAGGTCACACAGCCACTAAATGACAGATCAGGATTCTAACCCCTTAGTCCTACTCTAAGTCCCCATGCTCCTAACCACTGTGCTATACTTCCCACTGGATGCCAAGGCCTGTTTCCAACTCTGTATTTCATTCAATCCTCATACTCAACTACAGGGTTAAGTATTATTAGTTTCCTTTGGTCGATGAGGAAACTGAGGCCCAGAGAGGTGAGGTAACCCATCTCAAGACAGTAAGTAAGGAGCACAGCTGGGATTCTAACTGAGATCCCTCTGATACCAGCGTTCTTGCTTCAATCACAGGACATACAATCTCAGCAAAGCCCAGTACACGACAAGGGCTCAGTAAATACCAAATGGATGAACACAATGCCAGGAGTATTTTAGCAACAACGTCGTAGGTTAAAAGAGGAAGATTCAAACAGTGATTTTGATGGAGATGGAAAATTAATTTTCACAGTGACGTTCTTTCTTCTTTTGGCCCACATTGCATACTCTGAGCCAGTCACAGTGCTAGGGGCTGGGAGTGCTATGATGAATCTAGAATCCATTCATTCAGTGACGGCTTGTGGGTGCCTGCTCTGTGCGTGCTGGGAATTGGACTCACTGCAGAGGAACGGGACGGATGAGCATACAGGCGACTAAATGAGAAGGTGTTACTTTCACTGCATAATGTCCTTTTTCATCCTGTCATTCATCTTAAACTACTGGTCCTGGAAATGAACTCAATGAGGCTGAAAATAGTTTGAAAAACTCTTTAGCTAGACAGGCGTCTGGTTTGGGGGTGGTGTTACTGGTGTTTACACATCCCCGTCCAAACAATTGACTGCATCGTTTGCTGATGATACTTAATACACATCAGCCACCACTTTACTGGTCTTTCATCACTGTCCTCACACACTGACTCCTGGCAAGTGCATGCAGCTGGTGTGAATGGCCAACAGAATGCTGTCTGAGTGGTGTCTGAGGACCCAGAAGTTGTTGATTTATGTGCTGCTTTCCACCTGTGAGCCTCTGGGATGGACTGGACGTGGCAAACCCATTTCTGGACTAGGCTAGATTCTGTGGGTGTCCTTGTCGGTCAGCCATGTTGGCCAAGTTTCTAAAGAATCTACAAGAACTTCCTCCCAGATCTCCATCCCAGAACCAGATCTGAAGTCCAGTCCCAGGCTTATTATCTCATAAGCACAATAGTGGTGTGTCCACGTGCCTCTTCCATCATTTGTCACTTGAAGTAACTGTCATGGGTCACCCTCTTCTGAACGACTGCCATTAATTTTTCTTGTCCTTTTGCTTTTCAGCCTCTGTAAGGGACGGACGCTCTATTCTGTCGTGAGGGACGCCAAAATCGTCTTGGATGTCAACAAAACCAGGCAGATTGCTCAAGAAATTGTGAAGGTACTGTCGGCTCTAGGGCCTCCTACCTAAATCTCAGAAAGACCCAGTTTTCCCCAGAGAAGCCCCCCAACCCCAGGACTCCTAACATTCATGGTTGGATTTCAGACTACCAATCTGGACTTAAAAGAAATTAGACTTGACCTGAAAAATGCCAGGACATGTGTAAGTAAGAATTCTGCCTCGATATGATCTGTAGGAACTATCCACCAATGGTTGGTTTCCATCTGGTGTCTCATTGCTATGGTACTTGGACCTATGCAAGGACCAGGGGTCACATACAAGCTATTCAGCCCTCTTGGTTAGGATCCACCATCCCTTGAGGCCTTAAATTCCCATGAGTGGAAACTGTCTCTCTCCACTGCTGCTAAGGAAACATCAAATTGTTGGGTGTTGTTTTGGATTAAAACAAACAAGAACATCCTGTGTTTTCTGGCAGGTGCCTTATTAGTTGTACTCAAGCTTTCATTTCTCATTTGGAGGTGTTAGGACCAAGCTGTAAGAGGAACGATGCAACTGCTAACAAAGGCAAAAAGAAAGAAACCACTGCAACTCTAGATGTTTGCCCTTGAACGAGGCTTCCAATACACTCTTCTCTGTTCTTAATGAGCAGTTATGAACATCTCTTTAGGAACTCAGTGCCTTCTGCAGCAGCATAGGTTAAGTAGGTCTGACTATGTAGTCTTGCAGAAGAGTTAGTCTTTAAAGGGGAAGTGGATGAAAATGGTTGGTTGAATTCCTTTCCCTGGGGATCTCTTTTGCTTCTTCAGGAATCAGATGAGCAAATGGGGATGGCCTTTCTGTGGTCTGAGAGTGGCAATGGATTTGTGTCTTGGGGGCCCTGCCTGTTCCTGCTTGCCATGCCTTCCCCGACCTCACCCCCAGGACCCATGGTCAGACCCCAGGCCCTGCCACTGTTGAGTGTGGTCCCATCAGGGAGCCAAGTCTTCAGGACAAGGGATGTGAACTCAAGCCAGGGTGGCAGCGAGCTCTTAGGTTGTTCTCTGGCAACTCCCTGTTCCTTGCTTCTTGCAGGGCATGGGCTACCTCCATGCCAAGGGAATCCTGCACAAGGACCTCAAGTCAAAGAATGTCTTCTACGACAACGGCAAAGTGGTCATCACAGACTTTGGACTCTTCAGCATTTCTGGGGTGCTGCAGGCTGGCAGGTGAGAGGCGGTGGGAGCACCCGGAGAGTTTCCTAACAGATGATGGTCAGGAGGTGGGAAGTTAGTCCAAATGGCTTTAGTGACGTAGACTCAGGTTTGGGCCTGAGGTTGCTGAGCTGAGTGGGTCGGCTGCTCTACTGATGCGGGATGCCAAGGCCATGCCGTGTTTCCCCATGGGGAGGCCAGCACCTTGCTCACCTGTCTTGCCTTTGAGTGTGTGTGATTGGACACAGAACATCCCCAGATCTTTCAAAGCCCCCACCCTTGAATTTAACTGGAGGGCTCTCCTCTAACCCTAAGTACTCACCTGGAAGTTGAGATCACCCAAGAGGCCTTGCTCAAAGTTTTCTTAGGAATTAATTGATTTTAGTACAGGAAGAGTACAGTTAATAGCAAAGGGTTTAAAGTCAGAGGCAACCATGGCCTGACACAGCCCTTCCACTTATTAAATGTGACTTTAATCAAGCCGAACAACGTCTCTGAACTTTAGTTTCCTTGTCTGCAAGAAAAGTGGTAGGTTTGATGATGTCTTCCTCAATCAGTTCTTGTGAGGATAAAATGAGAACAAGCATCAAGCATCCACCCAATGTCTGATGCACCTCAAAAGCTCCACAAAGGGTAGCTGCTGCTGAGTTGTTGTAATTAGTATTAATTTGCATATACCTCCCAGTATCACCCAGGAGAATCATTAACTGTCGTTAAGTAATTAACTCTCAGCCACTACTCACCCTAGAGCAAGCTGCATTGAATTGGCCATGTGAAAACCAGCTTGATCTCAGATAACCCATATTCAGAAAGTCTACCCTTGTGACTTTTAATTTGAACTGTGCTCTCTCTCTCTGTCTCGCTCTCTCGCTGTCTCTCTCTCGCTCTCGCTCTCACTTGAAACCTCTGCATGCTTTTTGTAATCCTGCATTTTGTAACAAATGGTGCATCTCTTCAGAAAGCCCACAGTTTCTCTCATTTTACTTCCGTTTCAGCTGCTTTTGAGAACCACTGATTTTTTTTTTTTTTTTTTTTTTTGAGGAATGCCGCAGGGACGCCAACAAAGTGAATCTTGTTTGTGCTGTACGATACCTTGAATCTGTTATAAGTCAGATCATTTGGAATTTGACAAAACTTCACGTAGCTGTTTCTGCGTGATGAGGACCAAACAGATGCTTAAGTTTCTTTTTCAGATTTTACTCCACCCAAGAAAGATTAACCATAGTCTACAAAACTATCTGTAGTCCCTAAGGCAGTAAGTAGGCAGTAAATATATAAATATGTCAAGAGATACTGGAGAGAGTCCTTCCAGTTGGAACCCAAGAAGCCCAGGAGGGCAAGACCGTGTAGAATCCCTTCTTCCCTCTGACTCCCCTGCAGCAGTTAAGTTCCTGGTTCGCTGGCAGGGAACTCATACCCTTCCCAGTTTCCCAGTGTCCCAGGGGAACTGCAAGGATGCAATGGTGGGTGACTTCACTGTGAACCCAAGTATTTGCATCAAGACAAAAGGAGGCCCAGTAAGAGTTTTCTCTAACTTGCTTCTGGGCTTTTATAAAAAGCAGACATTCTTCCCTCCTGGTGGCATGTCCACACTTCTCCCTTTCTCCTCACCAGTGGCTTCTCCCTGTGGTGGAGGAAAGGGGTGCAGGACCTCTGATTTTCTGCCTTTAGACTCAGTTTTCTGAAGCCACAAGGAGAAAAGGAAGAAAAAGGAATGGAATGGAATGGAATGGAATGGAATGGAATGGAATGGAATGGAATGCAATGCCTTGGGCATCCCTTCCTTTAGCTCATTCATGGAGACCCAGTGTCAACCAGGAAGTTAGTTCAACCAAGTCAAGGGCAATGTGGCTTCCAGTCTGCTTGTCCAGACAGCAGCCCCTCCCACCCCTGCCCCAGCCAGGTTGTCAACACAAACCCAGGGAGTGCCCTCAGCAACATCTCCCAACAAGAAATTCACATTTCCCGGCCACCCACAAGTAGCCATCAATGACTTCTTATGCTTTTATCCTTGTTCCAGTTACATATTATGCTGCAATGAACCATCTCAAAACTTAGTGGCTTAAAACAAGGTATTGTCATCCCTCATGGTTCTGTGAGTTGACAGGGCTCAGCTGAGCTCTTGTGTTCAGTTTGTCCCGTAGGTACAATGGGATGGGTGGTAAAATTGCAGACAACTGAAGGCTTCCTCATTCACACAGCTGGGCTGGGCTGGCTGAAACATCTGGGGGACTGATGGGGTCTCTCATATCTCCTGCTTTTCCCTCTTCATGCAGCCTGTCTGCATGACTACATTGGGCTTCCTCACACCACGGCAGTCTCAGGGTAATCAAACTTATGTAGCAAGTGGGTTCTACCAAAGCAAGCACGTTGCAAACCATGACAGGGAGGTGGAACTCTTGGGTGTCCCATGAATCCCAGGATGTTTCCCAGGTAGTGGATTTGCCTCAATATTTATGAATACCTCCAGTGTAGCTCTAGGGATCCACAGAGTCCCCTGAGGGGTTCAGGTCCATTTATCCCCTCTTGTTTATGCAAAGGCATCTTTGGTAACTGCCCCCATTGCAGCCTGGAGCCCCCAGTGCAGCAGCCAGAGGCCAGGAGACACCCCTTGAATAAGGGGCATCTATGGCCCTAATCAACAACCTGGGGGCTGGATTATAGGAGTGGAGAGAGAAGAGAGCTGGCTAGGCTTTGGGCATTGCAGGAAGCAGGGCCAGTATCTCTCAGGAGATAGGCCTGGAAGTTCCCTCATTCATTATTCACTCAGCCAGTCAGCAAATAATTAGAGAGTGCATGTATTAGTCAGCTTGGGCTACTGTAACACAATACCAGACTCAGGGGTTTAAACAACAGACATTTATTTTCTTACAGTTCTGGAGGCTGAAAGTCCAAGATCAAGGTGCTGGCAAATTTAGTGTCTAGTGAGGGCTCTCTTCCCAGCTTGCAGATGGCCACCTTCTTACTGTGTCCTCATATGGCCTCTTCTCTGTGCACTGAAAGAGAGAGATAGAAGTCTTTGATGTCTTTCCTCTTCTTATAAGGACACCAATCTTATTGGATTAGGGCCCCAGACTTATGACCTCACTTAACCTTAATCACCTCCCTATAGGCTTTATCTCTAAATACAATCAAATTGAGGGTTAGGGGTTCAACATAATAAATTTGGGGGAGACAAAATTCAGTCTATAATACCTTGAGATAGATTCCAGAAACTTGTTTAACACACACCTAGGGGTTCCCTGATCCTCAGTTTCCTCATCTGTAAAATAGGAGTAGGGGCAGGCACTAATTAATAGCACCTACCTCATAAGGCTGTTTTGGTGATTAAATGGGATACAGATGAGGAAGCCTTAGTTTAGCATTTTGCTTTTTTTTTTTTTTTTGAGACAGGATCTCTTGCTTTGTCACCCAGGCTGGGATGCAGTAGTGCAATCATGGCTCACTGCAGCCTCAACCTCTGAGCTGTCCTCCTACCTCAGCCTCTCAAGGTCTTGGGCTTACAGGTGTGCACCACCATACCCAGCCAAGCTTTTTAATGGTTCTCTCCAGAAATTCTTGTAGAATTGGGGTGAGGTGCCTAGTCCCTGGGGTTTTAAAGACTTGTGCTCAAACAGATCTCAGCTCTGTCCCTTTGGACAGGTCACTTAACTGTTTTGAGCCTCCGTTTCCTTATCCACAGAACAGGATGGTAGCCCTCAGATTGTGGGCTTGTGAGGCCCAAGTGGGATGGGCACTCTGACAAACAGTAAGCATTCAGCAGGAGTCACTTGCCTTCCTGCCCTCCCCTCAGTTATTAGAGCTTGGGGTATGGATAGCCCTTGGTGCCCAGCAGGGAGAGACCACCCCTCAGCCCGAGGCAGGGATGGAGCAGCCCAGTGATGTGTGTTCTGCACATCCAGACAGACTCCAGCATACAGCTGTTCTGCCGTCGTCAAAAAAGGTATCATTTTAGATGCCAGTGCTGTCATGCCAGCCTCCCAAAGCCTGTTATTAATCATAATAACCATAATGAAGATGATTTACCAGTGGGCCTATCGCCATGGGAATGGGGCACCACAGGGTGTTAGTGCCAGGCCTGGCTCCCGGCCCCCTACCACACCGACCCCAGGCTGATGGCTCTTGCGTGGCCACCATTCCACCTCCTGCCCTGGCCCCAAAATGCCAGTTCTCTGCTGACCCCGTGAGTCAGGAAGAGGTGGCAGGGGTGTTTGCAAAAAGATGGGAGCAGAGAAGCTTCCCTTGGGCAGGAGCACCCCAACCCATTCCACCCACAGTGGCCCAGTCATTGTAGGGGAATGTTGGCTGGCCAATGCCAAAGACTTTCATGGAGGACATTCCTACTGTGGCCTCTAGTCTCAAATCCACTTCTGAGTCCTCAAGATACACACACACACACACACACACACATACACACACACACGTAAACAGATATATACATGTGTAATGATTATGTCCAGTAATTGTGTGGCTCTGGCAGCTGACACAGTCCTGTGCCATGCACTGTCTCATTTTAGTCCTTGCAACAGCTCTGTGAAGTACAAATTAATGCGCCCATTTTACAGATGGGAAAATAGAAATTTGGGTCTGCTCAAGGATCCATAGCTAGTAAGCACAGATGGAGCCTTCAATCTCTGTGGGTGTTCCTGATTGTAGAAGCAAGAGCTGATTTAACTCTGCTGACTCAAGAGTATGCTAGTGAGTTTGAGTAGTAGTTTCTAGCACAGGATGTGTTGCATCATGTCTTTTGTGTAGAATGCAAGAGCAAGTCATGTGTTATTAATCCTGAAACACTGAGATTTGGACCGTTTCCTTATTTTGTATAAATTAGGACAGTGATTCTCAACCAGGGCAATTTTTCTCCTCCAGGGGACATTTGATGATGTCTGAAGACATTTTTAGTTGTCATGATTGGGGGAAGGGGGGTGCTAATGGCCTCTAATAAGTAGAGGTCAGAGATGCTGCTGAACATCCTACAATGCCCAGGACAGCCCCCGTGCCCCCCAACAACAAAGAATTGCCCAGACCCAAATGTCAATAGTGCCAAGGTTGAGAAATCCTAAATTAGAACAAATTTAATGGTGTCTGCCTGGCCACAGTTTTTTCTGTTGCATGCATGCCAGTCTGCTCCTAGCCTGGGAATGCAGGAGGTGGATGGGTGGCCCAGGATGAGATACCTGTGGTAAGCCACCATCCAAATGCAACTGAGAGTTGCGATTACAGCAGTTACCCAGATATGCTTCCTTTCCTACAGTCCCTGTTTTGGGTTCTACAAAAAGTTGAGTATATGCAAATGGATGCTACCTTCATGTGTAAGACGGAGGGGGAATGAAAGAGATCTTAAAGAACATGTATGGGACACACCCAGCCCTACCCAGCTAGTGAATGTCACTGCAGTACTGGAACCCTGAGCCCCAAACTCTTGGGGTCTCATTCAGGGATCTTTCCTCCACCCAGTGTTTCTACAGGTGTTGATCTGCAAGTTGACTTGGGGGAGGACATGAACAAACATTTTCTATCTTAATTTTAACGTGTATTAGAAAATCACTAGTCTCCATGTATGGCCACACTAAAGAGTGACCTATTAAAATATATTTAAGTTAAAAATGCATTTCTTAGTACATGATAGTCTAGAACAGTGGTGTCCAGTTTGGTGGCCACTAGCCAGATGTGGCTATGTAAATTTAACTTTAATTAAAATGAAAAGTTCAGGGCTGGGAGCAGTGGCTCATGCCTATAATCTCAATGCTTTGCGAGGCTTAGGCTGGAGGATCCCTTGAGGCCAAGAGTTTGAGACCAGCCTGGGCAAGATAGCAAGATCACATAGCAAGACCACATCTCCTCAAAAAATAAAATAAAATTAGCAGGGTGCGGTTGCTCGTGCCTGTAATCCCAGCTACTTCATAGGCTGAAGATGGGAGGGTCACTTGAGGCCAGGACTTCAAGGCTTCCATGAGCTATGATCTCACCTCTGTACTTTAGCCTGGGTGATTGACAGGCTGTCTTAGCAGACCCTATCTCTAAAATTTAAAAAAAAAAAAAAAATAAAGTTTAGTTCTTCAGTTGTAAGCCACATTTCAAGTGCTTGATAGTTATGGTGGTTAGTGGCTGCCACATTGGACCATAGAGAGGACATTTCTGTCATAATGGAAAGTTCTATTGTACAATGCTGCTCTTGAAGGTATTTAGATATGGCAAAAATCATGATTATGGGATATGAATGAGTGCATTTGAGAGAGCAACATGTCACAACTTCTGCATCTCAGAAACTCTCCCTGGAAGAATCTAGCCAGCCCCAGGTCCCCACAGAGACCTTCATGCTAGAGGCTGTCATCCTGCATGACCTCACTTTTAATGATGATTCAAGATATGCACCCCCTCTCCCCCCGACTGCTCACTTCCCCTGTGTTAATGAGCCAGTTCCTAGGAGTCTCGAGTCAATGAAGATCTCAGACAGGGTCTACTTAGATTTCGGACCCACGTGGAAAGCTCTGCCTTGCTAAGGACTTCCAGTGAAAGAAGGGAGCCAGCCTCCTTCCACATCTAAGAATTTACCTAAGGAATAAATTAATGTGGGTGAAGGGAGATATTCCCAGTATCTACCCAAAGATGTTCATGGCAGCATTGTTTATAATGGTGGAAGAGGGAACCGCCCGCCCAAGGCCCATCAGCAAGGAGGTGGTTGTATACACTTTGATACATAGGATGGGATGATGTGTTCCAATTACACTGGGGTTCTTTAGGGTTCTAGAACACCCTGAATGGGGCCCTTGTTGGAACTTTGTCCTAGCTTCTCCTTCTGCCTAGATATTCTCCTTGTTCACATAGCTGGATCCTTTATGTCACATAGATCCTAGCTCACAGTTTACCTGCAGTAAGATCTGTCTTGTCTTTGATGCATCCTCTATTTTAATTATTTGTACAATGCTTATCACGATCTTTAGTTTTTCTTATTTATTGAACTCATTTATTGTCTCCCTTCCCTACCAAAGTGCAAGCTCCAGGAGGGAAGGGACCTTGTCAGTCTTGTTCCGTGCCAAGCGCAGAACCTAGGCATCATAGGTGATGGAAAAACAGTAGATTATCATTATTTGTGGATTACTGAAATGTATTTGTAATCCCCCAAATGAATACTCACAGCACTTTCACAGTTATTCACGGACATGCAGAGTGGGGAAAACTCTGAGTTGCCCAATGCACATGTTCCCAGCTTACGTCAAACAAAGGATGCTCTGCCTCTGTTTTGGTCTCATACAGAGAAGCCTTGAGGACAGAGATTGAGCCAGAGTGGGCAGCACAGGGTAGCATAAGACGCTGCAGCTCTGGGGCCAGTTGGATCAGATTTGAATCCCAACTCTGGCACCTGTTAGTAGGGTTGCCTCAGACAAGTCACTTAACACTTCTGAGCCTCATAGTCTGTTATGTAAAATAAAACAGAATCTATTAGGATAAGTTGTTTTCGGGAGTTAAAATTATAAACTATGTGAGGGATGTGTGCATGTGTACATATTTCCCCAGGAGCAATGATTCAGTATTCTACTAATTCCATATTCCAGTGACTTTATAGAACATAACTGCCATGAATAGCAAGAATCCACAGTGTCATTGAATGAAGATGGGCAAGAAGGTGGGTGCCTCAGAGGCAACAGAATTCAATGATGGTTTGGATCCTGAGTGTTTCTCTAGAGCAGCCTTCCCTGTACCTCCTACTGGGTTTCTGCCTCCAGTAGGTGATCAGGCAGTGCTCAATGGAGGAAGCAAGAAGGGCAGCAGAGATGGCTCCAGAGACATGGGGTCAGTGCCAGGGGGGCTGGTCCTCCCTGGGCTATGAAACAGAGCTCATCCTGTGCTTTGCTTCTCCAGACGGGAGGACAAACTGCGCATCCAGAATGGCTGGCTGTGCCACCTGGCACCAGAGATCATCCGCCAGCTGTCCCCCGACACAGAGGAGGATAAGCTTCCCTTCTCCAAGCACTCTGACGTCTTTGCCCTTGGGTAAGTGGGCCCTGCCCTGGCCATTGAGAGCCACAGCCTGGGCAGAGGGGCACTTGTCAAGTCTTTCAATGGTTTTGGAAGGGCCAGGGTGTACCTGTCTACAGGGCCAAGGTGGCTGGATTTTGGGGTGAGAATGGAGGAATCTGAGTAGGGTATACTAGAAAGAATGACCCTAACAAACTTGTGTGCCTGGTTTCCAATGGATTATGTGGCCATAACAAGTTACCCAACTCATTTACTTATTCAGTAGCTATTTGTTGACTGCCTGCTATGTGCTAGGATTGTAGCAGATGCAGGGGACACAAGACTCAGTGTTGTATTAGTTATGACTGCATAACAAATTATGCCAAAACTTAGCCACTGAAAACATTTCTTAAGTTTCTGTGGTCAAGAATTTGGGAATGGCTTAGCTGATTGGTTCTGAGTGGGCTTTTATGAGGTTGCAGTCAAGATATTGGCTAGGGCTGTGGTCTCATCTGAAGGCTCACCAGGCTGGGGATCCAGTTCCATGGTGGCCCACTCGCACGGCTGTTGGAAGGAGGCCTCAGTTCCTCAACCCTTGGGCCTGTGTATAGGCTGCTTGAATGACTTCATAGCATGGTGGCTACAAGCCTCATTGTCATTTATGATCTAGTCTCATAAATTTACATATCATTGTTTCTACCATATTCTGTTTGTTAAAAGCAAGTTGCTAAATCCAGTCCACACCTAAGGGGAGAAGAATTAAGCTCTATCTTATACATGATGGAGTATCAAAGAATATACTGGACATATTAAAACCACCAGAGGCCCCTACTCTCTCTTTCTAGTGGAAAGCAGATAAGGAAACATTCAACTTTAGCAAAGTATGATAACTGCTGTTCTGAGAATAAACACAGGACTGTGGGAATAAAAAAGGAATCAAATCCAATCTGGGAGGTCAGGGAGGGCTTCCAGGAGATGGTAATCCTGAGCCCAAGTTAAAGGTTGAGTACAAGGGCAGGGTGAGGTGTTCCAGATCAAAAGAATGTGCAAAAAGGTGCAAAAATAAAAGAACACATTGCCCACGTGGAAGAATATGTAGAAGGGTTGGGGGAGGAAAGGGAGCTGATGGATGAAGAGTCAGGGAAAAATTAGGCTGGGTGTGGTGAGATAAGAGACTAGAGAGGGAAGCACAGTCAATCCTGCGAGGACCTAAAGGTCGAGTTAAGGAGGTTTCATTTCATCTTCAGTGCACTAAGGAGCCATTGATGGTTATTAAGCTCTGGGGGAACGGGGAGTGACATAATCCTAATTGAGTTTTAGATCAGTCAGATCACTCTGGCTGCTGTGTAGAGAATGGAATGAAGAAGGAGAGGATGGGAGCCGGGTGTCCAATACCCAGGGAAATGCTGGCAGCCTTCACTGAATCAGAGCCTGTGGGTATGAAAGCTGAGAATGGACATCAGAAGCACACATAGGAGGTGGAAGCAATAGAGCTTGATCATGGATTGAATTTGGGTGGTGCCTAGATAGCTGCTTTAAGCAACCAGATGGAGAGTGGCATCATTCACTAAGGTGGAGACCGTGGAGGTGCAGCAGGGTTGGGGCATGCCAGGGAGGCAAAGAGGTCAGATTTAGACACAGTGAGTTTGAGCTATCTTGGAGATGACAAATGCAACCACCAAAACACAGCTGTCTCTACATGACTAGTATAGAAAAGAGGAGTTTAGGACTTGTCAGCAAGTAGGTAACTGCAGCCACAGACAGAATGAGATGTCTTTGGAAGTACAGAAGGAGAAGAAGGGCCCAGGACACAGCCCCAGGATACAGGGCAGAGTGCCTTGAGAAAGTATAGCCAGAAAGGCTTCTAGGCTCCCATGACCATGCAAATCCTTGCCTAATCTTGTCCACAGGTGGTTGCAGTGGCTGGGGGAGATAACACTGGGGAAGCTGTTTGAGAAAGTTGCAGGCCTGCAGATGAGTGCAATTAGACTTAACACCACCCAGAGATGTTACAGAGAGTCTTCCTTGGAAAAGGGCCCCCACTGCGTCCTCACTGAAAAACCCTGAGGAGATATTTCTGGAAGATCAGAATTCTCAACATCTGTTGCTTGGGCCACTTTAGAGGAAGTCAGTCGGCCTGATTATTTTATGCCCAAATCTTTATCTAGTTAATATTGTTATCTGAAACCAAATTGCAATAATTACGTTGGTATAGTTTAGTGTAAATTTAGCAAAAGAAAAAAAATGTGATTAACAAAATGTACCGGAATAATTGGTTTTCTGCTGGAGTTTTCATCTTCAGCAATTCTTTTTTCCTTAAAGTGAGTTTCTCTTGAAAGTTGGGTTTAAAAGGAAGTTTTAATGAGGCTTTTATTTCTGACACTGCTGAATTCTGAAGGACCCGGCGCTCTGGGTTTCCTGCCAATTAGGTGCATCCTGTTGCTGGGGAACCTCGTGCTCAGAAATGACTTAGAACAAAAACGAATTTTTTAAAGAGGGCTGAGCACTGTGTTAAGTCTTTTATGTGCACTGTCTCACAGAATTTTTACAAGCACCCTTCAAAGCAGATACCATGTTGCTCCCAATTGACAGGTGAGAAAACTGAGGCTTCAGATGGCTCAGTGACATGCCTTACAGTGATGATTGATGGTGCTGAGATTCACCTGGAATATCCTGTACTCTAGAGTTGGAGCTTTTAACCATAGAGCCCTGATGGGTTTAGGATTTATTTTGCCACTCAAAGGCCTATTTCTCTCAACTGTAAATCAAGGATAATAAATCCATCGAGGTGTTCTAAGAATTGAGTGAGAAAACATTTGTAAGGTACCCAGCACAGGGAATGACTCAAGACATCCTTCCCCCTTTCACATGAGTGGTGGATGAGTCTGTTGATGCCTCCTTCACCAGACTCCAGTCACCAACCACAAGCTTGCGCCTCCCAAATTTTGCATTTTCCTGATTACAAAGGACTGTTAAATAGGATGGAGTCTAAGCTTCCTAGTATAGCACGTTGGCTAGTGGCACCATCTTGGAGTCAGACAGACCAAGTTCAACTTCTGGCTGCCCTTCCTGTTTGCTGTGTTATCTTGGGAAAGACACACAACCTTTCTGGGCATCAGTTTCCTCATCTATGAAAGGGGGATAATATTAATAATAATGCCTTCTGTTTTAAAATTTAGGTTTTGTTATTATTCAGGCAGCATGAGGCCAACAGTCGTCATTGAAAAGATGGTTTGTTACTCACAGTTCCCAGAGGGGGCGTGTCACACCATGCAGTGTCCACAGAGGGCAGCACCAGGGCTGGTCTGGAGGCAGAGGAAATGTGAGGAAAATGTTGGGAAGAGCCTTTATTGTGGTTTTCTTGGGAAGGAGCAGGGGAGGCAGGGTAAGAAGGCTTAGGATTGACTCGTTTGAATGATTTCAGCAGGCTCATAGCATATAGGGGCTGGGGAATGTTGGCCCAGAGCTTGCAAGCCCAATTAAGGAGGTAGTTGGCAGTATGAGTGTGAGCTCTGGATTATCTGATTAGCCTGTGAAAGGTGTGTTCACAGGTGAGCCCTTTACTATCTCCAGGAATTGGCTATTCCTGGAAGGGGCAGAATCTCCAGGGTCAGCAAAGCCCCAAGTAGTCAAAGCATCAGAATAAAAAGACATGCTTAATAGACCTCCCTCAGCAAAAAACTTAGAGTAGTGTCTAGTGCAGAGTAAAAACTAAATAAGTATGATTATTTATTAGGATAACTATAATCTTTTAGTACCTTCTCTTGAGAGCTTTCTGATCACCTAAACTGACATTCCAACACCTGAGCATCACCACTCCTTACCCACCCCAGAGGTATAAGGTTGTCAGGTAGAAGGAAGATGTAACTATGAAGTGAAACCCTAACAATAGTTGATTTGACACAGTGCTCTGATCAGTAAAGAGGATAGCAGAGTGCTTTGTGTTCTTTAAAGCAAACTTACATGAAATCTTACAGTGGAGGAAAGATCACTTTCTAGAATTGTTTCAGATGTTTCCTAAGTTGGGGAATCTTGTGCTCAAAGCACTGAGATCTGTCAACATGGTACAGCTCAGTGACACCCCAGCATCCCGTTTCATCCACTGTGGTCCTCGCTGCTATTCACACTTCATAGCATCATTTATGCACCACCTGGCCCATCACCCCATTCATGACACATGCTACTCACTAGAGCAATCCTTTCTCCGTTAATTACAATGTCACGATTTGTGAAACAGAAGATAATGTGGTAAATCCCTCTAGAATAATCCTAGAATGGAGTTGTTTTGGCATTCAGAGTCCCAGATAAACATCCTTCCACTGCAATGTTATCATTATTCTCATTTATCAGGTAAGAAAACCTGCACTCACAGAAGTGGAGTGACATACCCAGGAAACCTACCCTATTATACTACTAGTATAAATAGAATCAGGACTTGAACCCAAGTCACTCTCAAACCTCTTTTTTTCTTTCCACCATTCTGCAGGATGGTTTATACTTAGGAAAAAAAAAAAACAGTATAAAAGAAAAAAATCCTAATCTGTCACCCAGAGTTAGTTATTGTTAACATTTTGCTATGCTTTACTTTATTCTCTTGTTCATACACATATGATTTTTTAGAAAGCAATATCAAACCTTACATACAGTCTCATATCCTGCTTTTTTTTAACCTAAGGTTATGTACTGAGCATTTTTTATGTCAGTAAAATTTCATTGAAATGTTTTTATAATAATACAGCATTTCATCTTATTTTATGGATTTAACATAATACATATAACCAATTCCTCTTATTGGACAATTGTGTTTTTACTTTTTTTCAATATTATATATAATTCTCTGGGAATATCCTTATAAATAAATTTTTGTGCCCCTAATTATTTATTTGCAATGATTTTCTAGAATCATTGCAAGTAGAATCAGGGACAAAGATCCTAATCACATTGTATTTAACTATTCATTAGAAGATATCCTGGGATAAACATGACTTCTAAGACATTAAGAAAGCTTTAGGTGTGTCCCACGTGGCAAAATACCTACCCCATGAGGAAGAAACTGGGGAGAAGAATGGGTGCCAGGAGGCTGGCTGGGTGGGTGTGTGTTAATAATGGAGGTACAAGATTGCAAGTGACACACCACACCAACACCCCTTTAACAACGTCTGCCAACAGCACAATTTGGTATGAACTCCACGCCAGGGAATGGCCTTTCAAGACCCAACCGGCAGAGGCAATAATATGGCAAATGGGCACAGGCATGAAACCCAACCTCAGCCAGATTGGCATGGGAAAAGAAATCTCGGTAAGTCCCAAGATAGGGCCAGACCTGGGGGATGAGGGGAGACACAGACACAGTCATAGGCCTTCTTTTTACTATGTGTTAAGGTTACAAATGCTTTCATAGGGTGACCAAAAAAATATGCATCACAACCTTGTCAGACAGCAGTTTGAAGCTTAAAAGGCAAGGCTGCTGCACTGTGCCTGCAATTTCAGGTACCTGCCACCAGGGGCACAGTAACACGTGGTCAGGTTTTTCCTGACTATGGGTTGCTGAGTTAGGTAGAACCCATATATCCCTCTTTTTCTGCTATTTTTAAAAGATATGAATTAAAACATCACAAATATTAATGGTTCTAATTTTATTTGCATCTACATAATGATTTTAAGGCATTATCTAACTCAGAACAAGACATACAGAAACAGAGAAGCCTGGGTATATATTAACAATCTTCCTCTAAAACACAGCAGGAAGAATCCTCTCTTTTGATCAGAAGACACACAAGTCAGAGAAGGAGTAATTATATGTTATGTTTTTAAGGATTACCTGCACCTAGGTGATGAAGAGATTACTAAAAGTAACTTTTCTTCTCTGACTTTGAAGGGCTCTTATAGTATTGAGATATGGATGGAGACCCCAGGATTCCCTTTTATCCCTTCTGTTAAGAAAAATGTCAAGAAACTGTTTGGGAAGTATTGTTGATCTCAGTGTATCCTAGACCTTCTAGAATAGAGCTTACCTGGTTGTTATTTGGGTTCAGAAAATACATGGGAAGAAGGATGGATGGATGGTAATGGATGGATGGATGGATGGATGGATGGATGGATGGATAATGAAGGATGAAGAATGAAAGAGTGAATTGATATAGATGGGTGGATGTATAGATGCATGCATGATGGGTGGATGAGTGGATGAATGGATGGATGGATGATATATGGGTGGATGGATGGATGAAAGATGGAAGGGTGAATTGATATGGATGGGTAGATGTGTAGATACATGCTGGATGGATGGATGGATGGATGGATGGATGGATGGATGGATGGATGGATGATGGAGGAATATGGAAATGGGACAGATGAATGGACAAATTGGTGGACCAAATGTGATGCCAAAGAGTAATCAAAAAGTCACCATTTATGTGTAATCACCACACATTGGTTTCATTTAGGACATTCTTCTCTTCTGCTGGGCCTTTGAACAAGAAGAGAGACCTACCTTCACCAAGCTCATGGACATGCTGGAGAAACTGCCAAAGCGAAACCGCCGCCTATCTCACCCTGGACATTTCTGGAAGTCTGCAGAGTAGGTTTTCTCCCTTAGCATCTCTCCCCACTGCCTTGTCCTCTGCCCTTTGTCACCTTTTTGATCCTCTCTGCCCCTTTTTACTTCTCCCCCAACAAGCTCCTGTCCATGTGCCCACCCTTTGGCAGCCACCCTTCCCTACTAGGTTTCCATTCAATGGAGTCTGTTTGGGGGTTTGGGTCCTGGAGTCTATCCTGTGGGGTCTTGGTTCCTGCAGCTACCCTGGGTTTCTCATTGCTTATCTCTTCCTGATGAAGACTGATGCTCTGATGAGTCTGAGCATCATGCAGTGAGGTGATGCCTGAACCCGCCACGCCCCCCACATGTCAGGTATTCAGAGTACCCCTCCACGAGGCCCAGCTTTCTGGAACTCTTCCTTCTGGGCCAGCAGCCTGCCCCTGTCACAGCAGATCACAGCTTCCAGCATTCTCCATTGCATGAATGCCAGAGCAGGAAAGGCTCTGAGCTTCTTACCAGAAGTATCTCTAGCTTCCTCATAAGAGGCTCCAGACCCTGCTCCTCCCTCTTGTTTCTGGCTGGAGATCAGTAGTTCTATCTGAGATAATGAGTGTGGCATCTCTTTCTGGGACCTCCCTCGCCAACCCCAGCTTCTGTGACTGAACTGTCTAGAAGGTAAGAGGGAGACAGGCCCAGATGAGGCTACTGAGGGCTCCCCATGGCTCTGCCAGTTGCTCCCAGGTATTCATGGTTGTGCACACTCACACGGACACTCTCAGGTACTCACACTCATGCAGACCCGGGAGCAGTACTTAAAAACGTAGCTCTATACAAATTCTTTCACACACGGCTGCACTCAGATCTATACACACACATCCGTATACAAAAACATTCCATGAACGCACACCCCCACATGGAAGCCTGCACACATAGGCAGACTCAGGCACATACACACAGGTACACAATCACAATCACATTACATGGCACATGAAGACATGTGTATATACACACTTGTACTACCATGGCTTACCCACTGAAGACAAGCAGTACCCACAGATATAGATACCCCCACCTGTGGGCGTGGTGTACCATAGCCATTGTCAGAGTCTTCCCATGAAGTTCCCCAAGGCAGCGTCCTGAAGAACAGATGTTCCCAGGGGCTGTGGACATTAGGAGGCTCTTTTTTCCTCCCTTCCCCTGCCGTTTGAGCTTGCTGAACCTGCAGGATGGAATCTCTTCGTTCCCCAGGGGCTTATCCTTTCCCCAGACCATTGGAAGGAGCATAAACTTTACAGACAGACGTAGATTGGAATTCCCACTCCACTGTGTAATAGCTGTGTGGCCTTGGGCACGTCACTCGGCCTCTTTGAGCTATAGTTTCATGCTCTGAAAGGTGAGGGCGGTGAAACTGCTCTAGCAGAAGTGCTGTGCAGGTTCCATGTGGCCACGTGCAGAGCACCTGGTGAGCAGGTGCCTCCCACATAGCAGGCACTCACTGTAGCTCAGCTGCCGTCATCTGCCAGGAGGGAGAATGAGCCCTGTGCTGGCAGCCTGGCAGGATTTACAATGGATTGGATATGAAAACAGATGGAAGGAAGCTTTAACAAGCAAAAACTCTGCCCAGCTAAAGGAGTGCTGGCAAGTTAGAGAATTAGTGTTGGAGCTTCAGGCAGGACCCAGCAGTTTAACTGAAGAGAGGGACTTAAAGTTTACTGGTTGGAGGGAAAAGCAGGAGGCTTCTCTTTCTATATTTTATTGTGGAGTTGGGCTGAAACAAACAAACAAACAAACACAGGACCAGAAACTTTGTGGTCTAGCAGAATGGGATGTTGGGTTCAGTGGAATTTTCCATTCATTTCCTCTTCCATTCATTCTTTGTTTATTCAGCCTATGTGTACTGAACATCTTTAATGTGTTCGACACTGTTCTGAGAGTGAGAATACAGCGGTGAACAAAATAAATGAGTTCCTTTTGCTGCAGTGGACATCAAAGTCTGCTCATAGCAGGAGGCTATGGTGTGGATCCCAGTCCCACCCCCTCTTCCTGCATCTCTAGCTGTTATGGAGCTTTATTCCAGCCCCACGCACTGGATGACCATTCCTAGTCCATGCCCAAGTGGGAAAAGTTCTGAGTTCAAATCCTGACTCTGCTGCTTCCTGGCAGTGTGTCCTTGGGCAAAACACTTAACCTCTCTGAGCCTCAGTGTTTTCATCTGTGAAATTGTATGATTCTGTCATAGAAGTTCATCACTGATTATTTTCATCTTTGAAAATATTCGTAGCCTGTATTGCAGGCTCATCTCAGGCTTAAATGGGATCAGGTATGTGTGGCACTTGGCACAGAGCCCAGCTTATAGTACGACCTCAGTTAGCAGAAATCTCTTCCACGTCTTCTTGCAGAAGACAGGAACTGTTCCTCTCAAGCCACCTGACCCTCTGAGAGGCTGCTCATTCACAACGGATGATATCATCATGTCCTTGTGACCTCTCACCACTCTCTCCCTTCTCTCCCCACTCCAGGCTGTGACCTTTGGACACCGGGACGGCATCCAGCTGCCTGGGCTCCCGTCACCTCTCCCTCCCTGCTCTGTCCTCTGCCAGCTCAGGAGGCCAGAGACTCAGCATCAGAGGGTACCAACCCTGACCGACCTGGGAGCACTGGACAACAGCTTGGCAGCCTCCTGCACCTCAGACTTGAGCCCTTTTCCTCGGGCAGGGTTGGGGACCCCCGAGCTAGGACTGAACCGGACCAGCCAGGGTGATGCATTATTGGTCAGTGCGGCCCAGGGAACAGCACAAATGAAAGCACTGCAGGCTGCACGTGGTGCCTTTGGGCTATGGGAATAGGACAGGAGGCCCCACGTGGGCGGGCTTGCAGCTGGGGCTAAGTGTGTGTGTGTCTGTGTGTTCGACGCTGTTCACTCTTGTTTCACCTTGACAAGCAAGAGCCAGACTGCCCCGGTGATGGGGCACCCCTCAGTTCTGTCTTTGTGTGGTGGTTTCCAGCTGTGCCATCTGGGAAGCTAAGAGGAGGGGTACAGAGCCGAGCGGTGGCTTAGTCAAGGCTGCTGAGCCAAGATCGAGTAGGGAAGGTCGGGAGTGGCTAAGCTCGTTCCTTTGGAAATATCTGTTTTCAGACACCCCAACCCAAGCCTGTCATGGCATGTGGCACCTTTGCGTAGAGCTCTGAAGTACAGTAGGAAAGTTAGAACGTCTTTTGAGTGCTGGGTCTCTCTGGGGGACCTATGCCCCCATTTCTGCTGTTTCCTCCTGTTCTCTGAGAGTAGCACCCCTTTTCATCTCACTGTCCCCACCTCCTTGCCATTTGGAAAGCCAAGATGACTTCTGAGGGGCTCCTTAGAGCTCACCATCATTCAGGGCACCCCCTGAAGTCTGGTCCCTGAGAATCAGGGCTTTGGGCAGGGAGTTCTAGGACATTCCTTTTCTTCCCTCTTCTCTGCTACTCACACCAGTGAAGCTTATTCCCCAACCGTGGTGGATGAGGGTCCTTGGGATACGTCCATGTTGGGTTATGTGGTTTTACCTATGATAACACGTTTGCAAAAGAGTTCCCTGCCTTTCACCCTTAAGCAGTCCTGTTGGGGGAGCACAAAGCGGGGTGTCATTTGTTACAGTTCTGCGTTCTCCACTCTAGCCTGGTGCGGGGTCCTGGAGTGGCTTTCCCATCGGAAGCCTGTGTCCCTCACCTGTGTGTGTTCCCTCAGTGCCCCACCTTTCCTCCCTCCTCTTGCTCCCAGCCTGGGCCGGCGACTCTTCCTGACCATGTTGGGGAAACCCCTGGTGTTCTGCAGGAAGGGTGCCGGGAGCAGGCTGGGCATGCAGATGGAAGAGGAGAGCCTCTGGGTCATTTGCCCATGTTCTCAAAGCCCTGACCCCCTGAATGTGACCTGGTACAAAAGGGAAATCTGTCCCCAAGCAGAGCAATAGCAGGAGTATCTGGGCAGTGAACAGGAAGCCCAGGGCGGCCCACAGCCCCTCTGTATTTCCTGGGTACTGCCTGGGCCTTAGTCTTCTTGTAGCTGCTATCTATCCAGGCATCTCCCTCCTAGAGAGCCAGAGAGAGGACCTAGAACTTCAAAACCCTTACCTGATCTTACTCCCAAAATCCAGACAGACCTATAGGGATCTCTTCCCCACCTTGGCTGGCTCTCAGACTGGTTCATGCTCTGGGGGCCAAACCTGCTTCCACACTGGGAAGAATGATGAGACTAGTCATGCTTCGCAGAAGCCTGGCTACAGGAAACCCCTGTGTTTCCCAAAGGGCCCTCCTGAATTGCCTTTCCAACACTCCCAGCTATCTGGGACTACAGGACTAAAGACCCCGGCTTGGGCTGCTCCTAAGTGGACATTGCTCTTCTGGGGACATCTGTGGCTCTTGGCTTGACATGTGTGTGTCTTGGAGGCATTTTATACATGTTTGCCTGAGCCCCAGCCACTCTGGGGTTGCTGGGGATGGCTCTTGTCAATGGACACCTCCCCATCCCAACACAACACTCTGTGTCCCAGCCCTTGGCCTGGACTTGCACCTGCCTTGGCTCTGCCCAGCAGCCTACTGAGTGCCTGAAACCCAACCACTCACTTCTCTTCCATCACACCAGGACTTCTTGGGTCCACGGACTCCAGTCCTTGTCATGTTCCCTTGTGCCAAGAGAAAGGATATGAGGAAGGAAAAGGCAGCCAGGGTCTACTACCCTGCAGCTAAAATGTCCACAAGAACTGGCACCTTCTCACTCTTGCCTCTTCTGTTTCCAGAATTAGCTAAAATATCCAACCACAGCCTTTGGCAAGGCCTAGCATGGTGTCCAACAATTGATTTTTCCATTCATTCATGAGCACCAGTTTGGGATTAAGGACAGGGCCTGAGTGATCCAGGGGGAAAACCTAGCCCTTTGTGGAACAGGGTGCCTTGAGTCCATCCCTGAATCTGTGTCACTTGCTCTTGACTTCTCGATCTTTCCCCACTTCACTACTCTGTCCCCACGTGCATTGGTCTCTGCTGCAGCGAGGCCAGGCTCCTGGCCTTCAGTCCCTTGCTGACACCCCTACCCTGTCCCCCCTACACTTCCCTGACTTGTTGAGAAGCCAGCTCTAATTTGCACACATTTAAATCCAGGAAGAACCAGACCACTGCTTTCCCTGCTGGCCTCCATCTTTATTCACTGATGAAGTTTTGGGAGGCGGTTATATTCATCTTATGCAGGGAGAAAAAAAGAGGAAAGAGGCTGTATGTTTTTACATCATAATTACCAGCCTCACCTTCGACTCATTCTATACAATCCACATGACCAAGATTTGTGTATTTGCCCTTGTCCCGTCACAGCTGCACGCAGGTGCCCAGTACACACAAGTCACTGACTCAACAGCGAGTTGTTCCAGTCTGTCTTGCTTTTAGTAAGCCCTCATATACACGGGCTTCCCAAGGGGACCAGTCCACAGGGTGAAGATTCACCAGGAAGCCTTGGCTTTGCAGAGAGAAACATCTCAGCTTTCTTTAAAGGGCATGTGGATTTGCACATAAATTTCACTCAACTCTTCCAGAGTACAGGTTGTTCATAAAACCAAGGAGTTTCCTTCTTGGCCTCCTGTGGGAGGACATGCTCCTTGTGTCCCCATCCCCAGAGCCAAGCTGGAAACCCAAAGTCATTGCTTAGATCCACTTTGTCCTGGTATTCCTTTTACTGATCCAAGAGAAAATTTTCATCTTGCCCTGGACCCCCCATCCTCACCCCATCCATTTTTCTCCACAGCTACCTTGGATTATCAGTCAACAGAAGTCCTTGACTGATATTGATCACTAGACTTTTGTATCCAGAAAACCTAGTTCTTCCCTTTTTCTCACTCCCATGCCATATACACACATCATGTCCCTCCCCACAAACACACAAAACCAGCCTTCTCTCACCTTCCACCATTCCTATCCCCACCTACAGCTGATCGTCAAAGGCACACAGAGGAAGTAGTAGACACAGAGCTCAGGCCAATCATTATCTTGCGAAATCTAAACCCAGGGCTGGCAGCCTATGCCCCATAGGCCATATCCAGCCTGCCAAATGGTTTTTACATGTTTTAATTGAGGAAAAATCAAAAGAATAATAGTTCATGACATGAAAATTCTATAACATTCAAATTTCATGTCAATAAACAAAATGTTATTGGAGCACAGCCACCTCTCCATGTACACAACCACGGCCGCTCCGTGCTACAGTGAGGGAGCCGGCTATTTGCAACAGAGACGATGTGGCCCCCACAGTCAGAAACATTTACAATCTGGCCCTTTCCTGACTTTGCTAGCCTTTGATAGAGAGGGTTGGATATGGCTCTCAGGGGAAGAACAGGAAGCTGGAGGGGGAGAGAACTTGTTTCAGTGGAAGAAGGCCAGCTTGCCCCAGGATTCAGCACGCCGCCTCGGGCAGTAGAGAACTCCCTGTCCTTGGATAGGGTGGAGCAGAGGTTGACTTCTTGGCCTGTGTGATTCGGAGGCAATTCAGGCCCTGAAGGCTGGATCGACTCCCTGGACTTTAATACTCTTAGTTTGCTAAGGGTGGCCATAATAACAAAATATCACACACTGAGTGGCTTAAACAACACGAATTTACTCCTCACACTTCTTGAGGCTGGAAATCCCAAGATCAAGGTGTCAGCAGGGTTGGTTTCTAGTGAGGGCTCTCTCTTTGGCTTACAGACAGCTGCCTTCTGATCATGACCTCACGTGGCCTTTCCTCTGTGACTGCACATCCCCATTATCTCTTCATCTTCTGATAAGGACAATAATCTTATTAGATTAGGGTTCCAATGCTTTGTGATTTTATTCCCATCCCTGGCTTTCTTTCCCCACGCTGGTTCTCAATCTTGAGTTCTCAAATATGCCCTCCCTGTCCTCATCCTATGCGCACCTTCACTTCACACATCCATCCCCTGCAGGCTGGTCTTGTTCCACTGCGCCACCAGTATGCCCAAGCCCTCTTCAGCTCTGTGAGGCTCCTAGGACTGCTGTAGCAAACCACCACCCACTGGGGCCTAAAACAACGGATATATCATCCCTCCCCCATCTGGACACCAGAAGTCCAAAATCCAAGTGTTAGCAGGGCCATGTTCCCCCTGAAATCTGTAAGGGAATCCTTCCTGGCGGCTTCTGAACTCCTGGTGCTTTCCTGGTCATCATTGGCATTCCTTGGCTTGCAGCCATGTCAGGCCAATCCCTGCCCTCATCATCTCTCTGTGTGTGCCTATCTTCATATGGCCGTCTTCTTTTAAGGACACGAGGACATGAGTCATATTGGATTAGGGTCCCACCCTCCTGAAGTATGGCTTCATCTTAACTAATTATATTTGCGAAGACCCTCTCTCCAAATGAAGTCACATTCTGAGATACTAGGAATGAGGACTTCAACATGTCTTTTTTTTTTTGGTGGGGAAAAGATGTGGGGAGACCGCAACTCATAACACCCTCTAAGACATTTTCTCTTGTGCCTTGACTGGTCCTCCAGTGTAGAACCCAGGTCCCCTGGAAGATAGATTCCCCAGAATTCCTGGTCTACAAGGTCAGGCTGTTGCTGTCATGCTTACCAAGCTTGCCCTAATCAACAGGTCCCATCACTGAATTCCCACAGCTCTGGATCTCAGTTCTGTGGCTGTGTGGGAGCAGCCTGTGTGTAAGTGGCTTGTCTGTAGCAGGACTGTCACTTGACCCCTGAATGTGCTTCATGGCCCCATCGAAAGCGGTTGGTGACATAGCATCTGATTTTCTCTATACTCTTGTTCATTGACAAAGGAGTGGGTTTTATGAGCTACATTTTGCTGTTTCCTTTTTTGGCTTTGCCCGTGATGTGGGGAAGTTCTCAGGCAGACTCACGCAGCCACTCTCCCTGGCTCCCAGCCTCACCTCCTCCCATACCACCTCACCCTTACCTGCACACACCTGCAAGGGAATCACTTTGAACTCCAAGGGGAGTGACAGGCAGCAAATGTCAGTCTGGGTCCTGGAATGTGGAGCCACAGTGAACCTCTGTCCTCTCTGCTCAGTGCCTGACTATGATATTAACCCAAATCCCAGACTCCCTTCTTGAGGCCTTGTAATCCATACCCATTCTGTTACCAGTTTAATTTTGAAACCAGTAGTGGGGCAAGTGGAAAATCTGCAGTCCCATTGACCTACTGGACTTGTCTTAGTAGTGCCTGGCACATAGTAAGTGCTAAGAAATGTTTACAGAATGCAGACAGAGAGGGTTGCTGGGTAAGAGTAAGACCCGGGCACAGGGAGTTAGAAGGGCACCATTGGCGGGTATCGGGATTCCCCTTTGCCAGACCGTGTTGTGGGTGCCATATCAACCCCAATGAGTTTGTTAGGTTTGTTGTTGTTGTTTAGACTTAGAGTCTTGCTCTGTCACCCAGGCTGGAGTACAGCATGATCATAGCTCACTGCAGCCTCGAACTCCTGGCCACAAGCAATCCTCCCACCTTAGTCTCTCAAGTAGTTGGTACTATAGGTGCACACCATCATGCCTCACTAATTTTTTACTTGTTGTAGAGATAGGGTCTTGCTATGTTGGTCACGCTGGTCTTGAACTCCTGGTCTCAAGCAATCCCCCTGCTTCAGCCTCCTAAAGCACCGGGATTACAGGGGTAAGCCACTGTGCCTAGCCAGTTTGCCAGGTTTAATATCTGTGACTTATGAAGTGACCCATTGGATCAGGTGGCCCAGGATGTCTAGGAGGCAGAGTAACAATCCACCCTGAACAGCCTCTGTTCACAGAGCACTTACTACATGCCAGGCTGGAATTCCTATGATGGTTTGGGAAGATAGGTAGACTTATTCTCATTTCAATGAGGTAACTGCGGTACAGGGACAGAAGCCAGCCTCCTAATTGCAGACCCAGCATTTTAAAAACAAGTCGTTGGGCTCGTCCATTCCCAAGAACCCACCCCCAGGTCCAGGGGTTCATGCCCAGCTGCTCATGGGGATGTCACAGTCCCAGCCTCTGACACTTATTGGCAACTTGGAACCAGGAGAGAGAGAGGAAAAGCAGGAAGTTGTAGAAGGGAGGGTGCAGAGGCCAGCAGGGACCCTCCTGGGAGTTTGCATGGAAACTTGCACTTATGTTCTCAAACTGACAGGCTGCCAGCAGCAGCCCGGATTTCCAGGAAATGTGTGTCTCGGTTGGCAGAGCCCCTTCTGGGTCCCTCCAGCATCCCTGCTCCAGGCTTCCCATCCCCTCCTTCTCTCACGCTGGACATTGAACTGTGGTCCTGTGTTCCCGAGAGGTGTACATCAGTGAGTGCTCTTCCCTCTCAGGGGTGGGAAAGGGCCCTTCCTTCCCACTCATTGGGATCATGCAGCTCCCATTTCCTAACACCAAGAATATGAAGGATTCATCTCATGGGGTTGAGAATGGCTGCCCTCCTTCCACTGAGGACTGAGCTGGAGGAGATGGACTCTGTCTGGAATGTGCCTGATCTAAATAAGACCTTGTTTCCCAAGTGTATTCCATAGACCTTTCGTTCCATGGAAAACTAGCTAGACACTGCATTATTGAAAGGGTCCTGGGACAAGTATGCATTGGAAATGCTTAGGTAAAATGAAACTAAATTTCTTGATTGCAGGACTTATCAGAACTTTTAAGACACTATTGTGTGGTTGAATCGCTAAATGACTGATAGGATACTGTTCTTCCCAAGCTTTCCCAGGCCTGTTTCTGAATCTCCAACAAGGTCAGCCTCTGTGAATGAGACTTGATACCTTACATTGTACTGAAGGAGGCAATGTCAGTGTACTGGCCTACAGAAAAATGCTGACCACTAGCATTCATAGACCCTGCTAGGAGATGAGAAAGGTAGCTTAGACCCTGATTCCATGCATGTGGACAGTGGTTCCATGAACAAGAACGCCACATCTGGCTGATGGTGTCTCCCAATCGAGGGATCAAATTTGCTGTGTGTTGGTGGCTTCTCCAACATACCATGGCTTGGAGGCCAATGTGAAAATTATTTTAAGATGTAACACCCTCAGAAGGGTTAGTTAAGTTTTCACCTGGGTTTTAATCTTCAACCAAGTCATTGGGATGACAATCTAGAAGGACCTCTATCTATAAGATCCAGAAGGATAAAGATCTGGTCCTAGGAGTACAAATATGTAATGGATCTACCACCAGCGTCCCCTCCTGTACTCTTGGCAGACGTCATTAATCCATCACAGCATGCCTTCCCACTGATCACAGATGTAGCTTCAGGGCATTCGAGTTACCACTTAAGATGGATATGAGTGACCCTCCCTTATCTCACATTTCTCCTTTTGCAGAAGCAGAATCTGAGGCCCAGAGGGGGAAGCTATAATAAACTCCCCTAAGTCAGGTCCCTTCTAAGAGGCAGAGGTAGGTTTAGAACTCAGGCCTCAGAAGCTTCCAGAAGCCAAGCCATTTGGGCTGTAGTTGGTGGACAGTCTATCAGGGCCCTGCAGATGTTTCTTCTTAGTTAGGGAACTTGGAAAATGCAGAAAGAAAGATTCCGTCTTTAAGACTTTGTGTATGATCCTACTCGGTAATCTACCTGCTTGGAGAAAAATCATTTCTTTTCTGGCATAGCTTCACCACAAGGCCTGTTTGCTGCCCCCAGTCTAGTAACATCTGGGCTGGAAGTCATGGCATATAGGGGCCTTAAGGAATAACAGTGTGCATGGTGGTGTGCAGGAGAGCTGCAAGGGCTTTTCTTTCTTGAGGAGGTTTATAAAATTTCTGCAGTTCAGTCTGGGCTTCTGGGAAGTCAGGGGGTTTTGCATATAAAGGGCAGAAAAGGAGCCTGACTCCAGTTACTCTTTGGTTTCTTCCCTGAATGGAAGGCTCAAAATCAAGTTTCCACCCAGATAAGATCTTGAGGTCCTAGTGGACCACCAACTCTACTCCTGAGCTCTTGAAATACCTCTAATCACCAGCTCAGTGGCTGAGAGTACCTTCTTGTCCACTGCCTCTTCTTTTCCTTCCCCTCTTCACTTATCCCCCATCCACCTTCTGCCCGATAATATCTCCCGTGTATTGTAAACGGAGGAGAAAGTTGCACAATTGTAGAGATGAAAAATAGCTGCCATGTATTTAGCTTAAATTAGCTCAGAAGAACGGCTCCCTCCCTCCATTGAGCGGGCAGCAATTGTTTATGCCAACATGCTATTTGCATCGCACCTTCTTAGATTTGAAAGTCAAATGATTAAAAACAAATCTTAGTTTTTCTTTTCCACCACTTAAAAAAAATACCAGCTTGGCTAGTTCTTCTAGTTTAAAAATACCTTGACCTCCAGCACTACCGTGAGAATTTTGGAAAGGCTGGTATCAGGATATCAGGAGGAAATACATACAGGCCAACAATAACTAGAAAGGCCTTTTCTGAGTGGTGGGCAATGGGGTGATCAAGGTAGAAGAGAGGTCGTTGTGTCCTTACACAGATGCTGGCATTCTGGGTTTGTTTGGAATTCAGTGAACCTCTGTCCTCTCTGACAGAGATTTCTTCACCAACCATTCATTCAATGGGTGATTTGTTGAGCATTTACTATGTGTTAGACTCTGGGCATTCAGTGATGAGTGATACAAAGTCTCCCCTTTTCTGAAGCCTAAAGCCCAATGGGGAAGAGAGACAAGAACCAAGCCAACAACAAATATATAAATTTGCAACTCATGTAGATCTATGGAAAGAGAACTCTTGGGGGACCAGAAACATGGGAGAGGATGCTACTGTGGGAGAGGTGCTGGCAAAGGTCTTTCTGAGGAGGTGACATTTAAGTCAAGATCTAAAGGAAGAGAAGGAGGAAGAGATGATCATTCTTAGCCAGGGTTTCTCAACCTCAGTACTGTTAAGCTATTTGGGGCCAGATAATTCTTTGAGGTGGTGACTGTCCTGGGCATTGGAGGATGTTAAGCAGTTCCTCAACTCTCCCCACAAGATACCAGTAGCGCCTGGTACTGGTGACATCCAAAGACATCCCCAGACACACCCTGACTTTGCTGTCTGGGATCAATCCTCATAAAGCCCCAAGGCTTGGAGCACAGAGGCCGGAAGCCCACATGATGGCATGTCAGGCATGGTGTCACCTGAGCTCTGACCCCCCACTGCTGAGATGGCATGCAATTTGGAGTCTCTTTTCTCTATGAGCTCCCGTAACTGTCCCATATTCCACAAGGCATTGCTTCTGGGCCGCGGTCCTCTCGTTCCAGCATGGCCCTTTTTTTCGGGTACATTGGTGGATTTCAAAAGCCTCCAGTTGACATCCGAAGTGTGACCTCCAAAACTATCTCCAGACATTGCCAGATGTCCCCTGAGTTGTCTCCAGGCCACACGACTAGGAATCAAATCCAGCATCCTGCCATCCGCAACCTTCCGTGGGAGAAAGGAAATCAGAGGGGAACAGGAAAACACAGGGAGGAGACTCCTTGAGTGAACTTGGCAGGGAAATAGGTTTTTAAAGCACTGGTTAGCATCACCAGTGGTTTGAAGGCTGTCTAGGTAAGGAGAATGTGGACTTGCCTTTCGCCATCTGCGTGGACAGGGGCTGAAATCTCCGGTCATTCTCTCCATCCTTCCACCGCCCTTCTAGGAAGCAGACCCTCTTGCCGAGCTGAAATCTTGAGACTTGCATCCGGCAATCCTGGTATTGCTTTCTGAGGCTACTCAAGGAAAGCCCCTCTGAATTCCCCAGGAAGGAAAGTCCCCCAGATAGTGAAGGGCCTTTTCCACCTTCCTTGCAATTCCCTGTTCACTGTGATGAAGAGAGTCAGGCCAGGTTAGAATGGCTGTCTCTGGTAGCAATGAAGCAACAACATAGACAGTCTGGACAAGATGTGGCAGTTCTGTCCAGTCCCGTCTGACTGATTTGGGCGTGGAGACAGGCAGTGGGTGAGGATGGCCTCTGCAGGTCCTGCTGTTTTACCCCTAGAATCGAATCCCTGGGGCTTCCAGCAGTCCCAGGATTGGGAAGGGTAACAGAGAGGAAGAGTTGGGCATTGCAAAAGACCAGATCTTGGAAAACTGCTTTGGGAATTGGGACATCTTCCAAGAAGACAATTGAGTTGGCTGGGGTTCTGCCCGGAATGAGGTCAACCTCTCCCCAACACAGCCCTTCCCAGGTTGGGGCATTGGAAGCTTAAGTGCGTCCTGGACAATTAATGTAATGTATTGGTCCTGTGAGATTCTAGCCATTTTCCTCTGCTTATTTTTCTATATGCGTTACAAGTGATAATTTTTAAATAGGTACATATGAACTTGTGTAAGTTCAAGTAACTGCTATGTAGCTACAGCATGGACATCAAGGTACTCTAAGGTACCTGCCCTGCCACACTGAGGTCCCCTGCCCTGGCCCCCTTTCCCTCCTAGCCAGCCTTCTAGGGAGCATTGCATACCCTGCCCCTTCAAAGCTATCTGGACAGTCCTGACTCGACTGGAGCATTAAGGGAGGGGCTGCCCTTGGTCAGGGCTTCTGCACAACTGTGAGATGCATACATCTTTGCCTGGCCCCTTCTTCCTTCTTTTCAGAAGTCTATCTCCTCCTGAGGACCCCGTGGTCCCTACCTATCAAGGAATATCATAAATTGTACTCCCCACCCCATCAAAACACACCCTGACTTTGCTGTCTGGAATCAATCCTCACAAAGCCCCAAGCCTTGCAGCACAGAGGCCGGAAGCCCATATGGTGGCATGTGAAGCCCATATGGTGGCATGGTGTCACCTGAGCTTCTCTGACTCTACTTCCAAGATGGCATCCAATTTGGAGTCTCTGTTCTCCATGAGCTCCCGTAGCTGTCCCATATTCCACAGGGCATTGCTTCTGGGCCATGGTCCTCTAGTTTCCTCATAGCCCTATTTTTGGGTACATTGGTGGATTTCAAATGCCTCCAGTTGAGCAGCCAAAGGATTCTAAGAAAATCTTCCCTGTATCTCAAAGGCTCGTGTCCCCAGCCACATTCACTACACCCTCAGCAGAGCCTTGCATGGAGCAACCCTTATCCCTTCATTCCCCAAATCTTCATTTTATATAGTCATTTAGTAAATATTTATTAAGTGCCTCCTGTGATTCTGGAAAAAAAAAAATGGAGACAAGTGGGTGCTGCCTTCAGGGTACTAGGAGTCCAGCGGAAGAGAGGGAGGAGTTCCAGTAGGGTCCTGAGGCCCCAGAGGAGCTCCCAACCCAGAAAAATACCCTCCAGGGAGGGTTCTCAGAGGAGGAGACTTCTGAACCGTGTCTTGAAATTTGAGTAGAATGGTAGGGAACAGTGTGTCAGACAGAAGGGACAGCCTGTGTGTGGACTCAGAGGCAAGATCATACTTTATTGAGGGTAACTGCAAGTGGCTAAAAGCCTGCCCCCTGGCACTTGCCTGCCTTTCCCTGCTTTCCCCAAAGCCTGATTTTGGGACCCTAGAGGCTCCATCTCCAAACAGAGGGTGCCGTGGCTCAGACATGGAGACCTTGACTTCTCTCCCCAGCATGCTCTGGTTCCTACTGTTAGCCTTGGTGTCCTGTGGGGGAAGATGTCTGAGGAGAGTTTTGTGCTTGTTGGAGTCAGACCAGTACTCAGGCCACCTCAGGCCTGCTCTGCATCCCTTTCTGGCTCTACAGACCTCTCTCTGTCTCTCTCTCTCCCTGTCTCTCTGTGTGTGTGTGTGTGTGTGTGTGTGTGTGTGTGTGTGTGTGTGTGTCTGCCTGCCTCCACACAGTGGAGGATGTGTCTCTATTTCTTAGTGCCCTGCATTGGGTCCTGAAGTCCATAAGCATCTTGGCTATAGATGGGTTGGCCATGAGCCCTCCTCTCTAAAGCATTTTCATTCCTGTTCCTCTTTTGCTTCACTTTCCCTCTATCAGCTCTTGCGACCTGTGTCTCTGATGTCTCTGGGGCCCCCACTTCTGTCTTACCATACCAAAAAACCTCCTTCAGCGGTCTTACCATGTCCTCTTTTTTGGACAGTTCATATGACTCTATGAATAGGCCCCTGGAGTGTTGAGGTCAAGGATGTGCATGAATGTGGAAATGTATTTATGGAAAGACCCTACACTGAGAGTCTCTGACTAAACATTACAGGTATGATGGGCAAAATCCTGGTTTGTTACAGAAATGACTGAAGAAGACCTAGGGGCCATAGTGGGCCACAGGCCAAGTCTGCAATACAGTCTGAAGTGTGGGAAAGAATGTATCACTCCTGTTGGTGGAATGGCGTGTTTGCCGTCCCTATAAATATATGTCAGGGTTTGAAAGACAGAAAACAAAGCATCTTTGCTGACCACCAGACTCCCAGGGTGTATGTGGCTACTGCAAATTAGCGAGGCTTGTTTATCTGCTTCAACTTGACTCAATTTGCCTTTCTTGAGCCACTGTCTATTGTGGATAATGATTTCATCCACACTTTCTCAGCATCAGCAGCCCCTCCAGAGTATTCCTTGAATTTTCTTAGCTTTGTGCAGCCCACGAGCACTTAATATATCACTAACCCTTGAGTTTATTGGAGGGAGTGAATAAAATAATGAATGTCAATAACGTTACGCAATACCTGGCACACAGTAGGTGCTTCATCAATGTGGCTTTTCTTCTCAATCACCCAAATGATCTTCCCCCAGAATCCCACCTCTAGGGGGACATTCCTGAAAAAAATAGGGGACCAGAATAGAGAGGTGGTGGGTGTTACCCATTTATTTAGATGCTTGGGTCCTGGTGAACATGGGGAGGGATGCCCAAGTCTCATAAGGACACCCGCTGCCCCTGTCTACAAGGCAGAGGCCTCTTAGGATTCGAGAGAGTCTCTTGCAAGACCAGCCCCCACCCCACCAAGGTCCTTATAGAAACAGAACATTCTTCCTCCAGATCCCAAAGCAGAAGTTCACTGGGGCAGACAAGGCAAGTCACGTCATGTCTGTGCCCTTGACCATACCTAGACCAGGCAGAGAAGATCCCAGACTTAGGTGGTCAACGTTTCCACCCCAAGCCTCTCATTTCTCTCTCTCTCTCTCTCTGAGACTTGATCTTGTACCAGGATCCACTCCACAGACTTAACGCATGATTAATTTGGTTGATTACTCTTGAAGTTACTGACCTTAGGAAAACTCCTCAATTGTAAAAAGGCTTTCTCTATATGTAAATTATGCTGTTATCTTTTTCTATACACAAAGTATATAGACCTATAAATATTATACATATATATTATATATATAAAGACTAATTCTTGTACAGACCAACGCGGACCGATGGTCCACATTCTTTTCTCCATGTTTGTTTGTGTTGACTGTTGCAGAATGAGTTGATGTAAGAAGGTGGTTTCATGTTTTCTTTTTTTGGGGCCACTTCTTTCTTTTGCTTTTTGTTTCTATCTCTGTCTGTCTCTGTCTCTGTCTCTCTCTTTCTCACTTGTTGCCAATGTCTTGTTGCTGAGAAATAACACTCTATTCAGATGCCGTCCAGGAAAGAAAGGCCAGATGGATGGAGGGTCCACTGTGTATATTTGTACAGAATCATTTATAAAGTTTTCTACACTTCTAAAAAAAGTATTTCTAACTTGGGCTGTTGGACAGTTTGTGTGCCTCTGAGCCGGCAAGCCTGTTGTTTCTTGTGTTTAGTGCAATGTTTAGTGAGAAACCAATGTCTGAATTATTTATGCCAATAAAGAATTTGAGAATTACTGCATTGCACTGCCGCCAAGACCGTCTGAATTCTATTGTTGTCTGTTGTACAGAAAGAAGCTTGAATTATGACATTGGCCAGTGTATCAGCCAGCTATCACCACGGTAATGCTGTGTAACAAACCTCCCCCAAACTCCATGGCTTATAACAGCTAACATTTATCCTTGTGCTCATGGGTGTGCAATTCTACGTTGGGTTTACCTAAGAGGCTCCTCTTCAGGTTTCAGGTCAAGTTCAAGTCAGCTCCACATGTCTCCCTGTTTCAGGGGCCAGGCTAAAGAAGAAACTCCCTGGGGCATGCTCTTCCTGTGAAAGATCATCAGAACATACAAGCCAAACCAGGCTGGGTGTGATGGCTTAAGCCTGTAATCCCAGCACTTTGGGAGGGTGAGGCAGGTGGATTGCTTGAGCTCAGGAGTTTGAGACCAACCTAGGCAACATGGTGAAACCTCATCTCTACAAAAAAAAAAAAAAAAAAAAAAAAAAAGCCAGGCATGGCAGCACTCACCTGTAGTCCCAGCTACTCAGGAGGCAGAAGTGGGAGGATCACTTGAGCCTGGGAGGTTGAGGCTGCAGTGAGCCATGATTGTGCCACTGCACTTCAGCCTGGGTGACCGAGCAAGACCCTGTCTCAAAAAGAAAAAAAAAAAAGAGCCAAGCCAACCAGCCTGTGGAGACACATTCACCACACCAACTCAAACCATATGCACTAACATTTCATTGGGTCAAGCAAGTCAAATAACTGAGCCTTTCAATAGGACAGGGCTGTAAACTCCACCCAGAATGGGAGGGGGAAGGAAGTGAGTGTTTCCTGCACTGTAATCCAAATTATCACAGTCTGGCCAAGTATTCTTCCAGCCAGCCGCGCAAAAATGCATCCTCTTCCTAGGGACGAATGCAGAAATTCGTCTGTGAATTCGTCGTGTGAATGCGGAAATATACACGGATGTGCACACAACTACGGCTCTCCACATTGAGCATGTGATCTGCACCCATATTAATCCCCACAACCACACAATTCCATTTTATAGATGGGAAGGCTGGGTGCAGAGGGATGAAGTAACTGGCCCACCCCAAGATCAGAACCCAAAGCTCATAGCCCTGTTGGGGCCACACACAGCATGACGGGCTTCTAAGTACCTTGGATTTTTAAAAGCCACTTTATAAAGTGCTTTTATGAAACAAGATCTCACCTGACCTGGAAAACCAGTGAGACTGGGACTATTCAATTCATTCAACAGCAGAATAACTGAAGATGGAGAAACAGGCTCTCCGGCAAATCAGACTGGAACTCCCAGGCCCCTCCCTAGAGGAGCTGCTGCTGAGAGATGGAAGAACTGACCTCATCTGTCCTGGTAAGTCCTTCTCAATATGTGCTAGAAGGGAGCAGATTGACAGGCTGGAGTCTAATTCTATTAAATAGCACTGCCACATGCAAGCTATGTTACCCTGGCCAGGTCACTTAGCTGCTCTGAGTCTCCGTTGTCTCATCTGTAAATGGGCATAATTATTGTACCTGTAGTACCTGCCTCCCAGCGTTATGAGGCTTACATGAATTAACTTCAGTACTTGGAGCAGTGACTGGTGCCTAGTAAGTGTTCTTAAATGTATGAGTTGCTAGTTTGAATATTTATTGCTAGGCTGGGCGTGGCGGCTCACACCTGTAATCCCAGCACTTTGGGAGGCCGAGGCAGGCAGATCGCTTGAACTTAGGAGGAGGTCAAGACCAGCCTGAGCAACATGGTGAAACCTCGTTTCTACTAAAAATACAAAACAATTAGCCAGGCATGGTGGTGGGCGCCTGTGGTCCCAGCTACTTGGTAGGCTGAGGCGGGAGGATCTCTTGAGCCTGGGAGGTGGAGGCTACTGTGAGCCAAGATCGCATCACTGCACTCCAGCCTTGGCAACAGAGCGAGACTCTGTCTCAAAAAAAAAGAAAAAAAAAAGTATGACTGTGGTTCATTTCTAACATTAGTGCCTAAAGACGAACTCCACCATGAGTGACCATCTGCTCCCTCGAATGCCAGTCTCTGCTGGGTGAACCCAGACCTGTCTCACCCTCAATCTCTCTCTCAGAGGATAGCAATTGGTATCCAGCACTGTAACGTTTTCGACCCACCTTCACAAGCATGATTTCTTCCCACTCACCACATTCAGATGGGGTGGGTGTAGGAGCTGGCCCATTTTACACAAGGGAAAACTGAGGTTGCAAAAAGTGAAAGTCTCCTACAGCATCTGCATGTCTGTCCTGGCCTATCTCACTCAGACCAGCTGGGTGACCCAACTGGGCAATGATATCAACTCTCAGAACCTCAGTTTTTTGTTTTTTGTTTTTTTTACTGTAGAATTGGGATAATAATGACATTCATTTCAGAGAGTTGTGGTTAGGATTAAAAGCAGGTAAAACATTTAGCACAATTCCTGGCATAAACAACCAACACACATTAGCTATTTCAAGCCCAGATCTGACATTTAGCTCTGGGAGAGTGTTGACGTGGGGAGGCGGTGTGAGACAATACCAGAACCTTCCATCCTCCTCTCTCCTTTTGCAGGAGGAAGAGAAGGGGAAGAGTCTTTCCTGGGGCCTGGAACTAATTGATTATCCTGGTTCTGGCTTGTGGTCTTCTGTGGCCGTGGGGTCACCATCAATCAGGAGAGTAGTGCTGAGCTGAGTGAGGGAAACCTTGCAAGTAATCAGAACTAAACAGCTCATTAACCTCTGTGCACTGGCTTCAGGGCAAGTGCCTGGTAACCAGAAACACAGGCACAGATGAGGTGCCTTCCCAGCTGCCTGGGTGGCAGGGAGAAGGCCTCTGAAACCCTTCTAGTCCCGGACTCCTCTTCACCTTTGCCCAGAATGCGACTCTCCAGAGCCCACCCACATCTCCCATCTCCCATCATTCAGTTCCCAGGAACAGTGCTAAGCACATTACATTTGTCATCTCATTTAACCCTCACCATGGTCCCATGCAGCAAATGCTGTATTGTTCTTGTTATGCAGATGAAGCTCCTGAGGCTCAGAGAGGTTAAGTGACTTGCTCAACATCACACAGTGGGAAGTGTGGAGCCAAGATTCATACCCAGACCATTTGAATCTGGGGCCCATGCTCTGAACTGCAATTCATTTTTGTTTGTTTGTTTTGTTTTGAATGAGACAGGGCCTCACCCTGTTGCCCAGGCTGCAGTGCCGTGGTACCATCTCAGCTCACTGCAGCCTCAATCTCCTGAGCTCAGACGATCCTCCCACCTTAGCCTCCCAGGAAGCTGGGACTACAGGTGCGTGCCACCATGCCCAGCTAATTTTTTTTTATTTTTTGTAGAGACAAGGTCTCTCTGTGTTACACAGGCTGGTCTCAACCTCCAGGGCTCAAGTGATCCTCCTGCCTCAGCCTCCCAAAGTGCTGGAATTACAGGCTTGAGCCACCTCTCCTGGCCTGAATTGCAATTCTTGATGACTTCCAGGGAAGACAAGAGGCAATGAAAAGCCATTGCAATGAATCAATGCTTCTCAACCGGGGACAATGTTGCCCCCCGGGGAACTTGGCAATGTCCAACTGAGGGATGCTAATGGCATCTAATGGCTAGAGGCCCAGGATGCTGTTCAAACCCACTAATGCATAGGACAGTCCCCCATAACAAGAACGATCCAGCCCAAAATGTCAGTGGTGCTGGGGTTGAGAAATCCTGCAAGTACAGGGCGTGGTGGGGCACACTGGCTTGGGTTACAGTGGGGAGCAATTGGACAGTGTTCACGGATTAAGAAAGACCTTGGTTGGACAGCAAGTCATCTGCTTTCACTCTACAGACGCAGCAAGAGAAGTGATGTGAATTGCTAAGGGACAGAGTGAAATCCAAGCCAGCATTCTTAAACACCTTCTATGCAGTGGGCATAGGGCCAGGGAGGCCCCCAGCTCACGCATTTAATGATCATTCATTCAGTCATTGCCCAGCTTAGTCAAACCCTTGGAGCTGAAAGCAGTCATCCCCATTCTGTAGTTACAGAAGCCAAGGCTCAAAGACATGTGCTGTGTGCTGAAAGCCACACAGCTAGAAAGGGCCAGAGCTGGGATTTGAACCTGGGTCTCCTGACACTTGCACGGTCACACTTTCAGAAAAGCAAACCAAAGACACTAACCTCAGGGAGTCTGCTGCCACCTCTGAGCAGGAGCGTCTCGTATGCATAGTCAGGACACCCCCGATATGAGTTTGTGTCGTGGCCAAAACACCACTTAGCCGCTGTGTGACCTTGGGTAAGTCGTTTCATCTCTTGGAGCCTTGGCTTGCTCATCTGTAAAATGGAAATCATGAAAGTGTCTATTTCAAAAAATTGTGAATCCTTATTGACTTGATATAAAAAAAACTTTCAATGTTTAGCACAGAGTAAGACTTCAGTGCATGTTTTAGTTCAGGGCATTCTGGGAAACAGGATTGGCACTTGGATGCGGGACTTTTGTTGAGGGCCCCGAATGCCAGGCTAAAATTTGGGGCTTGGGCTCATAGGCAGTGGTGGTTCAGAGATGGCCCATCAGTTGATGTGGTCAGCCATACAAACCCCACATGCGTGGTGCAAGCAGTGCTTCCCCCCATCCTGAAATGAGCTCTGGGGGTATGTCCATGTCCGCCCTTGAGCATTTCATACACCTTCCAAGAGGCTCCAGGGAGTTCAGGTAGGGTCATGTCCAGGGTGAGGCTGGTATGGCCTGTGCAGGTGACTGGAGCTCCAAGTAAGGGTGGGGTTGGCCAAAGCAGGGACTCTCACTCCTGGCTGGGACCCTCTTCTCATAGGCCTACAGGTTCCAGAGGTGGCCCCACCCTCAAGTCCCTGCCTTACCTTCCAGGAGCTCACACATGCACACGCACGTGTGCAGAGAGATACACTATCGTCCACATGCACACCCACATCCACACTTGCCCAACTTTAGGACATGTAAATTCCTACGGCTCACCCCACACACTCTCACATGCCAATCCCTCCCCACTACCTCTGGCCACCACTGCCCTCTGGTTGGGGCTGGGTCCCTGCAGGCCTCACCTGACATTAACATTAGTTTCCAAAACATGCCCAACAATATCCGTTTGTCTAAGCAGTCTGCAATGGTTGCTCCTGGGGGTGAGTTGCAGGTTCCACGGCTGCAGTCAGGTAGCTGGGAGTGCCCAGGATCCAGCTCTAAATGTGAGGCCCTGCCCTTCCCAGGGCTCCAAATTACAGTAGTGTTGGACAATTGGGTCATTGTTTTTCCTACACCATTTATAACTCCTGGAGCTCCCCTGGGGGTTTATGAACATGGAAAATGTCATCTCAGTGGCTAACAAGCCAAACAAGGAAACACACATCCTTAAGCTCCAAGATTAGTGGCTTCAGCCAGGACTTGGAGTTTTCCTGAAATGTGTTCATGGGAGGTTAGTGATTATGGTCAAAAAGCAAAAGGGGCCGGGCACGGTGGCTCACGCCTATAATCCCAGGACTGTGGGAGGCCAAGGCTGGCAGATCACCTGAGGTCAGGAGTTTGAGACCAGCCTGGCCAACATGCTGAAACCCCCTCTCTACTAAAAAATACCAACAATTAGCCGGGCGTAGTGGTGGGTGCCTGTAATCCCAGCTATTCAGGAGGCTGACACAGAAGAATTCCTTGAACCAGGGAGGCGGAGGTTGCGGTGAGCCGAGATGGCGCCATTGCACTCCAGCCTGGGCAACAAGAGTAAAACTCCATCTCAAAAAAAAAAAAAAAAAAGAAAGAAGAAGAAAGAAGAAAAAGGGCACTAAATGCAACTAAGTTAAGTTGGCTTTTTGCAGCAGGACTTGTCAGACTCTTCTTCTTTTGAGACAGAGTCTTCGTATTAGTTCATTTTCATCTGCTGATAAAGACATACCTGAAACTGCAAACAAAAGAGCTTTAATTGGACTTACAGTTCTACATGGCTGGGGAGGCCTCAGAATCATGGCGGGAGGCAGAAGGCACTTCTTACATGGCGGCAGCAGAGAAAAATAAGAGAGAAGCAAAAACGGAAAGCCCTGATAAACCCATCAGATCTTGTGAGACTTATTCATTATCATGAGAACAGCACAGGAAAGGCTGGGCACCATGATTCAGCTACCTCCCCCGGTCCCTCCCACAACACGTGGGAATTCTGGGAGATAACAGTTCAAGTTGAGATTTGGGTGGGGACACAGCCAAACCATATCAGTCTTGCTCTGTTGACCAAGCTGGAGTGCAGTGGTGTGATCTCAGCTCACCACAACTTTGCCTCCCGGGTTCAAGAGATCATCCTGCCTCAGCCTCCCAAGAAGCTGGATTACAGACACATGCCACCCACCACACCCTGCTAATGTTTGTGTTTTAGCAGAGATGGGGTTTCACCATGTTGGCCAGGCTGGTCTCCAACTCCTGGCCTCAAGTAATCCTTCCACCTCAGCCTCCCAAAATGCTGGAATTACAGGTGTGAGCCACCGTGCCCAGCCTGTCAGTCTTTAATATGCCCATGAACATTATAAATCCCTCAGGAGAAGCTGGAGCAGGTAGGTTTCTCAACTTACTTGGCTTCAGAACCCTTTTTTCACTGTATCTTGGTGGATTCATGCTCTGTGGAACGCTTCGAGAAACACTGCTCTCAGACATGGGAAAAATTCCAAGTATATTCTGAGAACTTTTACAAACCAGGCAGCCTAATAGTCCATGTTTCCTGGACCATTAGATGAAAGAAAAAAAAAGAAAGAAAGAAAGAAAATTTAGAGATACTGATACATTATCTCAGCTTTTTATTTTGCCAAGTAAAGACATTTTAAAAACCAAAGCAAAACAAAAACAAGATATTTCCAACTTAGTATCAACATTGTTTTATAAAAGAAAGGCTATCTATCACCCCAAGATTAGGAGGGCCTTGATTTGAAGAATAAAAATGTAAATGCTGTTATATTTTCTCATTTCTCCAAAAGTCAGTGAGGTGGAAACACCAGTTGATAGACAAGAGTTTGGGGGCCACTTGGATCATTACACATTCTATGCATGTAACAAAATATCACATGTACACTGTAAATATGTGCAAATACTATGTATCAACTTTAAAATGTTTTTTAGAGTCCCTGGATTCTGGACTTAGATACCAGGTGTTTGAACCGCAGCTCTTAGTCTCACTGACTTGGGACACTTAGTGGTTGCCATATATGTCTGCCCTTCCCCCACCTCTGTGGGCTTTTGCTTCTAACAGCCGCTCCTGTAATTCTCATAGGATCACTTTTGTTTGTTTGTTTTGAGACAAAGTCTCACTTTGCCACCCACACCAGAGTGCAGTGGTGCAATCTTGGCTCACTACAACATCCACCTCCTGAATTCAAGCGATTCTTCTGCTTCAGTCTCCTGAGTAGCTGGGATTACAAACACATGCTACCATGCCCAGCTAATTTTTGTATTTTTAGTAGAGACAGAGTTTCACCATATTGGCCAGGCTGCTCTTGAACTACGGACCTCAAGTGATCCACCCAACCCAACCTCTCAAAGTGCTAGAATTACAGGCAAGAGCCATGAGCCCGGCCACCAAGTGCTTTTTAAACATAAATTCCATTGCATTCCATTGCAATCAAACAGCAGTAATTGCTACAATTTATTGAACACTTTGCTGAGGGCTCACTGAGTCCTCCCAAAGGCCCCACGAGGTAAGCACTGTTGTTACGCATGCCCATTTGAGAGGTGAAGAAACAGGTTTAGAGAGAACCAACTTGCTCTAAGTCACACAGCAGGTAATACAGCAGGCAGAGCTGGGACTTGAACTGGGGTCTAAACACCAGACTGCGCTCCTAAATCATTGCTTTTAAGATGTGTTAGACAGACTCAGAGCTGCATTTCATTTAGGGCTAATTATTTCCCACTACTCAGGCAAGACCCTTCTGAAGAATCTGACCAATGCTCTGTGAATTATGAGGCTTTCCGGTGTGGCTCGTAGCAACAGGCACTCTTCCCAGGACTGTGTGAGAGGCTGTTGCCTCTAATCCCCTCAGATGGTGTCCCCAGCCTTGGGTGATCTCCTCCCAGTCACCATCAGTGGTCAGCTGAGCCCTCAAGGGGACCTCCACAAACAATCATTGAGGACCCACCCGCCAGGGGGATGAGGCAGCAGGTGCTGAACGCCTTCTCTGTGCCAGGGACTTTATGCTTAATCCTCCAATAACTCTCTGAAGCTGTGCTGTCCAATGCAACGGCCACGAACCACGGGCAGCTACTTCCACTTAAATTAATTACAATTAAACAAAATTTGAAAATCAGTTCCTCTGTCACACCAGCCATATTTCAAATGTTTAATAACCACGTGTGGCTAGTGGCTACCACCTTGGTTTCCATGTGTCCATTACGGCAGAAAGTTCTAGGGAATAGCAATCCATCCCCAATTCACAAATGAGGAAACTGAGGCTCTGGCTCAGGCACCTGTGTGATAAAGCCAGGATAGGGCCCTGGCCTCTGATTCCAACCGCTCTGATTCCAAACTGCCTCTCCTACAGAGGCCCACTGTGGAGCTCAGCTCCAGGGACAGAAAGACAGATAAACACAAAGGAGCCCAGCGGAAAGTGACAGTAGAGTGTGGCAACCCTCAGGATCTGTGGGCTCAGGGACACCTTGCCCATTTTGCTGAGAATATCCTGCCTCCTGTCTTCATTCCCTCAGTTAACACAACTTTCCATATCTGCATTCCCCAAACGGGAGCCACTGACCACACGTGGCTACCAAACCCTTGAGATGTGGCTGCTCTGAGTGGAGCTGCAAGTGCAAAACACACACCAGATTTCAATGAGGTGCCAAAAAAGACTAAACTATCTCATTAATAAATTTTAATTAGTTACATGCCAACATGATAGCTCTCAATGATACTGGATTAAAGTGTATTAATTACTATAATTAATGCTGCCTCTTTCTTTTTACCTTTTGAATGCAGCTACTAGAAAACTTACAATTATATCTGCAGCTTGCAGTATTTTTCTAGTGGTCGCGGCTTCTCTGAAGGCCCCAATCCCTGTGCTCTGCAAGAGGCCACAGAGTAGAACCAGAAGAGAAATCTGCAAAAGTCCAGGAAAGAGACACCCTGCTCTAGGCTTGGTCTGTGCAGCTGCGCATGGGCTCAGCATGGGAAGTGCTGGAAGCTGCGCATCAGAGGGCTAGGTGCACCGACTGGGACCCATCAGCAAGTGGCTGATCTTTTCTGTTTCCTCCTCTGTAAAATGGAAATAGTAATTATCCCTGCTTCCTGGAGTTATTTTAGAGATTAAGTAAATTAATGAATGCAAAGTGCCTGTCGCATAGTTGGTGCTTAAGAGATGACTAGGATTTCCAACCAGGGACAATGCTATTACTCCTTCAGGGCCGCGGGCAATGTCTAAAGACATTTTGGGATGTCATAAGTGGAGGCAGAAGGGAGGTTATTACTGGCATCTAGTGGGTAGAGACCAGGGATGCTGCTAAAATCCTACGGTGCACAGGACGGCCCCTTGCCACAGTTATCCAGCCAAATGTTAATACGGCCAAGGTACAGAAACCTAAGGCAATGCCTGTCATTGTGATTAATATGACTGACACCTGTGGAATTACCTCGTTAAAAGCCCAGTCGTGAGTGAGACCCCATCTCTGAAAAAGATGAAAAAAATGTGGCACATGCCTATAGTCCCAGCTACTCAGGAGGCTGAGGTGGGAGGATCACCCAGGAGTGTGAGGCTGCAGTGAGCCATGACCACACTACTGCACTCCTGCCTAGGTGACAAAGCAAGACCCTGTCTGATATGGTTTGGCTGTGTCCCCACCCAAATATCATCTTGAATTGTAGCTTCCATAACTCCCACATGTGGGAGGGACCCGATGGGGGGTCATTGATTCATGGGGACAGGTCTCTCCCATGCTGTTTCCCTGATAGTGAATAAGTCTCATGAGAGCTGATGGTTTTATAAATGGTAGTTCCCCTACACAAGCTCTCTCTTGCCTGCCGCCATGTCAGACATGACTTCGTTCCTCCTTCACCTTCTACCACGATTATGAGGCTTCCTCAGCCATGTGGAACTGTAAGTCCATTAAACCTCTTTCCTTTCTAAATCACCCAGTCTCGGGTATGTCCTTATGAGCAGTGTGAGGACAGACTAATACCCCATCTCTAAAAAATAAAATGAAAGTCCAATCATGAGATGGTAGACTTCACGAAGGCAGAAATTTTTGTCTGTCTTGATCACTACTATATCCCCAGTGCCTAGAAGAGTGCCTGGCACATAGTAGGTGTTCAGTATATATTTGTTGAGGGAAGAGACAAACGAATAAAACGGCAGGGCTACTTGTCAAAGTCTCATGTGGTCAAAGCCAGAAAGAACATTCTGATCTGTACATATATGAATATAAGAAATATTTGCCAACTACTATGTGATGTGTTCTGTGCCAGACACTCGAGTTATGATGGTGTAAACGAGACCTAGAAGGTAGAGCTCAGTCTTACGGATACATCTGACAAATGAACAGGCCATTCTGGATTCCGCTTTATAGCATCCTGCTGGAGTTATTTGATTGATGAGGAGCCCATTCACTCACAAGGCAGCATACTCTGTGATTCTTGTAAGAATATTCTTGGCCAGGCGTGGTGGCTCATGCCTACATTCCCAGTACTTTGGGAGGCTAAGGCAGGTGGATCACTTGAGGTCAGGAGTTTGAGACGAGTCTGGCCAACGTGGCAAAACCCCATCTCTGGGAAAAATACAAAAAAATTAGCCAGGCATGGTAGTGCATGCCTGTAGTCCCAGCTACTCGGGAGGTTGAGACTGGAGAATTGCTTGAACCTGGGAGACAGAGGTTGCAGTGAGCAGAGATCATGCCACTGCACTCCAGCCTGGGCAACAGAGCGAGACTCTGTCTTAAAAAAAAATTCTCTTTACTAGAGACAGCCACCGTCACCAGGGGCCGGGGTGCAGTCACCTGAGCTTAGAGCCGGTCCCTTGTCATCCCAAAGCCCCATTCTGTCCCCCAGGCACCCGCCCTATGGTTCAGGAGAGCCCCATGGCTAACAGCCCAGCCAGCTGCTTGCTCCCTTCTCATCTCTGCTTGACAGGCCAGGCTGGCTGAGTCACAGGCTCAACTTCTCCCAACCCACATGGGTTCTGGGTCTATGCCAGGGGGATGAGCTGCCTGCCAGAGTGCCCGCAAGTCAGACCAAAAAGAGCCCATGAGCTTCACTGAGGATCAGACCTAAGAACATTCTGGAATCCCATGCTCCAGCTTGGAGCTCCCAGAGGGCCAGATGGCAGCAGACAGGTATGTAATTCTACCAGTGAGAAAACCAGGGCATCCAGTGTGTTGGGGAGAACCTGCATTGCCTGAGAATAGTAATATAATAATTATTATTGCTATATGTTGTCATGGTTAATTATTGCTATTTATTATCATAGTTAATTATTAGAGTGGACAGCCTTGTCTGTATTGGTCACTGCTATATCTCAATGCCTAGAAGAATACCTGGCACCTAGTAGGCGCTCAGTGAGTTCTTTTGTGGAATAAATGCATGAACAACAACAATAATAGCTACTTCCATTTGTCGAGCACGTGACACAAGGAATTACATATTTTTTTGGTGGGGTTTTTACATTTGTCTGTCTCCACCACAAGGGCATGAATGACTGACTTTGGTTTTTTGTTTTTTTTTTTTTGAGACAGAGTTTCACTCTTGTCGCCCAGGCTGGAGTGCAATGGCAAGTTCTTGGCTCACTGCAACCTCCACCTCTCGGGTTCAAGCGATTCTCCTGCCTCAGCCTCCTGAGTAGCTGGGATTACAGGCGCCCACCACCATGTCCGGCTAATTTTTTTTTTGTATTTTTAGTAGAGACAGGGTTTCACCACCTTGGCCAGGCTGGTGTCGAGCTCCTGACCTCAGGTGATCTGCCCGCCTCAGCCTCCCAAAGTGCGTGAGCCACCGCACCTGGTCAACTGACTTTGTTTTTACGAGAATATTGTTCCTGTAAAAATTATATCGCCAGCACAGTCACCCGTGTCTAGTAGGTGCTCAATAAATGTTGTTGAACAAAGAGGCAGGTGCTGAGTATTATCTCATTCATTTTCATGCAGCCCAGTCATGGCGGGAGTGCCCGGGAGCACATTTTTAGAAAGGAGAAATTGAGACTAGAGAGTGAAATGACTTCTGAAGGTCACGCACTTTGTGAGACTCAGATCAGAGCCGGGATCTGAACCCTGTGCCCTTGTGGAACCTGTATGCTCCTCCCTGCTGGGTCCCACTCCTGGCAGTAAAGAGAAAGAACAGGGTTGGGGGTCTTTGGGAAGGGCTCCGGGGCAGAGTGGGGCTACTGTGGTACTCCCTCATCCTGCCCTGTGAACACAAGTCACAAAGCCTTTTCCATGTGATGTCCCATTTGGGGTTCACAGCAGCTGCAGCAAAGCCCACAGAGGTGGAGTAACTTGCTCAAGGTCACACAGCAAGTTGGGCACAGGTCTTCTGACTGTAAGTCCAGTGCTGTTTCTCCTAAACCCCAAACTGTGGCTCATAAGCAGGAACACATGTGGGTCAGAGAAGATGGCTTGTATTTCAGCTGTGGACTTTACTTTCCCTGGCAACCTGGCCCAACACACCTAGTGGCAAATCCACGTTCCGTACTTTGCTGTGTGACTTTGAAAACTGACTTCTCCTCTCTAAGCCTCAATTTCCTCATCTCAAAAATGGGGATGATATCATCTACTTTGCAGGTGGCCATGCAAATCCCTGACTCAGTATCAGACACAGCTGGATGTGTGTTCTGGCTCTTCTGCTGTGTGACCTTGGAGAAGAAGCTTAGCTTCTCTGAGCCTCCATTTCCTCATTTTGCAAAGTGGGTTAATAAATGCCCACCTTTTGGGGGCACATGAGATTTCAGAGGGGACAGTGTGGGCACCATGCCTGGCCTGGTGCATAGTAAGTGTTCAATAAAAGATAGTTCATGGGATCCTTTGTGACTGCCGTGGGTGGCCTCACTCAGGATCTGGCGGGCACAGCCTGATCCCCGCAGACACAGTGAGCTCGATCCTGGCTGCCCCCAGCCAGCTGGGGGGAAACCTGAGCCACCCTCCTCCTGGGCAGACACTGCCACTGCCGCTGCCACCTCTAAATGAAAGAAAGGTCAGAGCCTAGGGAAGCCAGGGCTGTGCCATGGAGGCAGCCGGCAGGAGTGGAAGGGAGGGGTGGCCAGCGACTGCCTGACTGCTCTTGTCTCTCCCGGGGAAGCCTGAACTGGCCTGGTCTGGGTGCAACCCCCCTGCCCAAGGCTTGGCCTCCCAACCCGGCAGAGCCGCCTCCCAGCCTGCCCCTGGGGAGGGGCCACCTGGTGTCAATTAAACCCCAGTTGCTCGGCCTGCACCACGCCAGGCGGCTGATTAGTGCCGCTGGCCTCTCCAGATGGGGAGCACTGTCTGAGAGGGGGTGACTGCCACCATGCCAGGGTGAGGCCTTGCTGGAGCTGGTGAGTACCCAGGCGGGGGCTCGGCTCCCCAGGCAGGGGGACCTGGTGTGCCGGAGCTGGGTGTCGTGGGCTGGGGGCTCACTGTAGGGCTCATTTTCCTGCAGCGTTACAGGGCCTCGCAGCATCCCTGACCCCCGTCACCTCAGCCTTACAGGAAGGGTACCCAACGGGACCACAGGCCAGTCCCACGTCCTTCCCCTCTGGTCACGCAGCCGCAGGGGCTCCCCCCAGACAGTGTCAGGAGACCTGATGGGTGAAGGAGGGATCAGTCGGCACAGATGAGGCTTTAGGATTTCGACTGTGCTCTCATCACCCTCAACAGAGCTGGTTCTCCCTGCCGGCCTGTCTGGGACTCTAAGGCTGGGTCCCTCCAACCTGCCAGCCCCAGAGCTCATGCTGTGGGTGGCACCATTGCTCGGCTGGTATGAGAACCCTGTGGGAAGCAGGAATGGAGAGGCTGCTGTACTGGAGGCCAGAGCTGAGGGGAAGGCCACGCGCTTCAGAGGGCCACATGTCCTGGAGCATGACTGAAGGCCAAGGAGGGCCCTGGCCAGGATCCACAGATGCTTTTAGGGATAGCAGTACAGCCTGCACGCCAGGCCACTCTGCAGGATCTGAGCCACCTCCTGGTTCCTAGTGGAGAGTTGATCCCAGCAGGGACAGAGGAGGAGGTGGCTGCCTGCTCATGGGACAGACATGGGTGGGGGGACGCAGACAGGGAAAGCTCGCCAGTGCCTCCAGGAAGTGGGGGGACACATGACTCGCCCTTGAGCCTGCACTGGCTGTAAACGCTGAGCCTCAGCTCCTGGCTGGGAGAGGTTCTATTATCCATGAGAGGGTCCCCCATGGTGACAGACAGTGTTATCACTTGGTGGTACCACCTGGTGGTCTGTGGCCACTGCCTGCTTGGGGTAGAGGCAAAGTGTGTTTGAGATAGGATGGCAGGGCCTGGCCTGGGGAGATGGAACATTGCTGAGTGTCCATCCACATGCACGTGCTGTCTGGGGTGCATTTGCCCATGGATATCCCTGTAGCCCATTCTGTCCAGCAGGGCATAGTGCCTGCTCTGTGTGTGTGTGTGTGTGTGTGTGTGTGTGTGTGTGTGTGTGTGTGTGTGTGTGGTATGTGTGTGGTTGCATTCAATGCCAAAGCCATGCAGAGGAGGGCTCCTTGACAGTGTCACAGAATCACTGTAGATGGCTCTTGCCAGCTCAGTCTATCTCGGGGGTGAGTGTTTCCCGAGGGCAGCGCCCCCAGAGCTTCCTGGAGAGCTGGCTAGAGACTCTCCCAATTGTGCATCTTGGGGAGCTTCACTTGCTTTGTCTCCCAGATTCCTTTCCCAGCTGGCTAACGCCAAGCCAGGCTGGCAGCTGGACCTGAGGACTGTGAGTATGAGACAAGAGGAAAGGGATGGGGGCAACTACAAGGGAAGCTCAGCTGCTTTCTGGGAAATAGTAGATCTAGTTCATTTCTGCTATAAATATTCATCAGAGGCCTCTGTGCTAGGACCTAGGCCCAACGCTGAGGATATGATAGCAAACCTAGAATGCATTCATTCATCCCAAAAATGCTTATCAAGAAACATCTATTGCTAGATGCTGAAATTACATGGGAGATCTCAAATTCCTGTATTCCTTTGTTCACTGCACGGCATTTATTGAGGATCCACTATGAGTGAGCCCTGTACTAGCTGCGGCAGATACACGGGCAGATCTGGGATATGAGAAACCACGGCCTCTTCCAATTTTCTCAGCTGTCTTTGCACGCTATGCCTGGATCTAGTGGAAATCTAGATGCCTAGGAAACAGTAGGACATGGGATTCTTTCTGTGGCAAAGGATGAGGCCCCACTTGGCAAAACCATGCAGAATGTCTCCAATGTCCACCCAGAATTAGTGGCTTTAGCCAGAGGCCGGGGATTATGAGCATCACATACCCGCTTAGGCCTCTGGGAAGTAACCACACCAGAGCAAACTGAGCTTCACATACATCCATGGTTTAACTTCCTTTGCCAAAGCAAAGTATGATCATTTTGATAATTAATTGCTAAGCATGCCCAAGGCACTTGCTTGCGTAATTTAACAAATACTAGAAGGTACCATTTATTATTTGCCATGAGCCAGGTGCTGTGTTTAGCACATGAGATGATTCATTATTTTTGTTTTGTGTTTCATCTTCTGTTTTCTGTTTGGTTTTGTTTTGTTGTTTTTTTGAGACAGGTTCTTGTGCTGTTGCCCAGGCTGGCGTGCAGTGGTGCGATCACGGCTCACTGTAGCCTCAATATGACAGCCTCAAATGATCCTCCCACCTCAGCCTCCTGAGTAGTTGAGATTACAGGTGCACACCACAATGCCCAGCTAATTTTTGTATTTTTTGTAGAGGTAGGGTTTCGCTATGTTGCCCAGGCTGGTCTCTAACTCCTAGGCTCAAGTGATTGTCCCATCTTGGCCTCCCAAAGTGCTGAGATTACAGGCGTGAGCTACCGAACCTGGCCTGAGATAATTAACCTTGTTGAACTCTTGCCCAGTGCTCGTTTACTAGTTCTATTACTTTCCCATTTTACTGCTACAGAAACGGAGGCTAGGAGGGGTGAAATAACTTCCCCAAGGTCTTTGTGACTCCGGAGTGCGCACTTTCACCCTCTAGGCTACAGCCCTCCTTGAGGAGTTCCAGTCTAGATGGGACAGAAGCAATTTTCTACAAAATCTGGATGAGGCAGCATGAGGGAGGGTGTGCTTCCCATCAAGGGAGTGGGTGGGACAGAAGGAAAACACAACATGTCAAAGGGCTTCTCAGCCTTTGCAGGTGCAGAGCATTTTTGTCTAAACAAAATCTTGTGGCAACTGATCAAAGCAGAGTGTTCCAGGTTGAGCTAGGGTGGGAGTCTCACCACCTCCCTCAGCTCTGACTCCCTCTCACCCACTATATGCAACTGAATTCCTGAGGTGTACAGACAGCTGACAAAGCACTTTGCTATGGAGTCAAGGCCCGCTGGGGTGAACCTGGCAGGTGAGGATACCTGGCAGGTAAGGAGAGGATGGCCTTGAAGATTTAGAGAAGCCCTGGATAGGAATTGAGAAATGCAGATGTCTAGGTGAGGGGAAGAAGAGACGTTCATTTATTCATTCAACAAACATTCACTATGCTCCTGCTACGTGCCAGGCAGTGGTCTAGGCCCTCATGATGAAGTGGTAGACACAGAAGACAAAAGGGGCCAGTTTTTTGTATGCCTGTGTCAATCAGTCATTGACTTAGGCTGTCCTCAGCTGGGGAGGTGGGAGAGGTGTCATCATCTCCCAAGCAAGCCAGCTTCCCTACCTAAGGCAATACCCAGCTGGGGCATTGCCCTAGCCTAGCAAAGACACCACTGTTGTCCACATCACTGCCCCTGAGTAGGTTCTGGATCAGTGGGGGAGACAGGTGAGGGGACAGATGAGGATAGCAAGGAAGGAACATTGCTTGGATGGGGAAGCCCAGAAAGGGGTGCCAGATCCAGTGTGGGAAGTCGAGGAAGCTTGGCCAGGAAGAGTTGGGGGCCTGAGTTCAAATCCCAGAATCACCACTTGCCCGTTGTTGACCTTGAGCCAAAGACTTGCTCTTAGAGCCTCTGTTCCCCTAACTCTAGGATGTGGCTGCCACCAGGGCCTTCCTTCTAGATGGTTGGGAGGATAGCCCAGTTCCTGCAAGTAGTAACTACTGGGGCAATGAAGATGGTGGTGTGGGTGTATTGAGGCTGGGTTGGATCACAGAAGGCCTGGGTTCCCAGCGAAGCTAGGTCCCTTCCCACCGAACTCCAGAGGGACCTGGGAAGCCCTGAGAGGTGAGTCAGAAATGGCTGCTGGAGGCAGGTTCCAAATAGTACCAGAACTTTGGGTCATTCAGGAGGAGGCAAGGATGGGATGTATGTGGGGAGGAGGATCTGGTTCAGGAGGGGCCTAGGGTTTAGCCAAGAGCTGGGGAGAGAGGGAAGCCTTGAAATTGGCTGTGAAGGGTACCCTTACATCCTCTCCCTGCACCTCACTCCTAGAGCCCCGAGCCCTGGCCTAGGTAAATCATCTCTTTCTCCATGCCTCACACCCTCATTCCGTCTCATTCAGCAAATATTTCTTGATTGTCGGGCTCTGAGGATACACACGTGAATAAAGCAGAAAAGGCCCCTTTGCTTGGGGAGCTCAAAGTTCACGATTGGGGTCATCAGATACCAAGGATAGGGAAGAAAGAGAGACATCACCCAGGGGTCAGGAGAGTGAGCGCATGTGGGTGTCCATTGAAATTTGGTTCCATGCGGTCATTGGAAGCCCAGAAGGAGCAGTTTCTGGGCATCCATGGGTCAGAAGTCTGGTGGCAGAGTGAGCAGACACTCTGATCTCCACCATAGCTTGGTTGAACCCCGCAAAATAGCTCATTTGAAGGACATGGTGTGTGTGAGGCTGTGTGGGGGGTGACTGTGTGGCTGTGAGGAGTATGAGTGTGTGTGCGTATGTGTGAGAGGTGTGTGTGTGTGAGGTTGTGTGCATATGTGTGAGAGCTGTGTGTGTGTGAGGTTGTGTGCATATGTGTGAGAGGTGTGTGTGTGAGGTGTGCATATGTGTGAGAGCTGTGTGTGTGAGGTGTGTATATGAGACGTGTGTGTGTGAGGTTGTGTGCATATGTGTGAGAGGTGTGTGTGAGGTTGTGTGCATATGTGTGAGAGCTGTGTGTGTGAGGTTGTGTGTATATGAGAGGTGTGTGTGTGAGGTTGTGTGCATATGTGTGAGAGGTGTGTGTGTGAGGTGTGTATATGTGTGAGAGGCATGTGTGTGAGGTTGTGTACATGTGTGAGAGGTGTGTGTGTGAGGTTGTGTGTATATGTATGAGAGGCGTGTGTGTGTGAGGTTGTGTGCATATGTGTGAAAGGTGTGTGTGTGAGGTTGTGTGTATATGAGAGGTGTGTGTGTGAGGTTGTGTGCATATGTGTGAGGGTATGTGTGAGAGTGAACACATGCGAGGATTGTGGGTCGTCTATGTATGAGAGTTTGTGTGCATGTGACGGATTGTTGGGGAACGTGTATGAGGTTGTGTGTGAAGGTGTGTGTGTGTGAGGGCTGTGTGCATGCAAAGATGTGTTTAAGGGTGTGTGTGAGAGGCTATGTTGAGCATTTTACGTATGAGGATGTGTGTGTATATAGTGTGTGAGGGTGTGTGCGTGTGTGAAGGTGTGTGTGTGGGGGTTGTGTATGTGCAAACATGTGTTTAAGGATGTGTGAGCGCTATGTTGAGAGTGCATGTGAGGGATGTACGTATATGGGGTATATGTATGAGGGTATGCGTGTGTGTGAGGGTTATGTGCATGCAAAGATGTGTGTAAGGGTGTGTGTGAGAATGTGCACATGAGGGGGTGTGTGTATGGAGCGTGTGTGAAGGTGTTTGTGTGAGAAGTTGGGGGTGTCTGCATGAGGGTGTATTTAATGGTGTCTATGGGTATGGGGTATGGAAGGGTGTGTATAATGCCTGCATGTGTGTGAGAGGGTGTGGCTGTGTGTGAGATGTGTGAGAATGCGTGTGAGAGTTGTGTGCACGTGTAACTGTGTGTGAGAGTGTAAATCTGTGAGTGCGATACACATCTATGTATTTTCATCACTTAGGATTCTTAGACTGACCTCGGAGAGTCTAGAAGCTCACCCCCACCGCCCACCCTACATGTAGCACCCTACGTGTGTATATGTAGAGTGTGTGTGTGTGTGTGTGTGTGTGTGAGGGTTCTGTGCATGCAAAGATGTGTTTAAGAGTGTATGTGAGAAGCTATGTTGAGAGTGTGCATGTGAGGGTGTGTGTGTATATGGAGTGGGTGAGAGGATGTGTGTGCGTGTGAGGGTTCTGTGCAAGCAAAGATGTGTTTAAGGGTGTATGTGAGAAGCTATGTTGAGAGTGTGCATGTGAGGGTGTGTGTATGGAGTGTGTCGGTGTGTGTGTGTGTATGGAGTGTGTTGGTGTGTGTAAGGGTGTGTGTGTATGGAGTGTGTCTGTGAGGGTGTGTGTGTGAGGGTGTGTGTGTGTGAGGGTTCTGTGCATACAAAGATGTGTTTAAGGGTGTGTGTAAGAAGCTATCTTGAGAGTGTGCATGTGAGGGTGTGTGTGTATGGAGTGTGTCTGAGGGTGTGTGTGAGAAGATATGTTGAGTGTGCATGTGAGGGGGTGTGAGTGTTATGTGCGCGCAAACGTGTTTAAGGGTGTGTGTGAGAAGTTATATTGGGATTGTGCATATGAAGGTGTGTATGGAGTGTGTGTGAGGATGTGTGTGTATATAAAGTGTCTGTGAGGGGATGTGTGTGTTCGTGAAGGTGTGTGTGTGAGGGCTGTGTGCATGCAAAGATGTGTTTAAAGGTATGTGTGAGAGGCTATATTGAGAGTGTGCCTGTGAGCTGTGCGTGGATGGAATGTGTGTAAGGGTGTGTGTGTGTGAGGATGTGTGTGCATGTGAGGGTTCTGTGCATGCAAAGATGTGATTAAGGGTGTGTGTGAGAAGCTATGTTGAGAGTGTGCATGTGAGGGAGTGTGTGTATGGAGTGTGTGTAAGGGGATGTGAAGTGTGTGTGAGGGTGTGTGTGTGAGGGTTCTGTGCATGCAAAGATGTGTTTAACGGTGTGTGTGAGAAGCGATGTTGAGAGTGTGCATGTGAGGGGGTGTGTATGTGTGAAGCATGTGTGAAAGTGTGTGTGTGTGAGGAGTTGATATCTGTGTGAGGGTGTGTGTATTTAATGGTGTGTCTATGGGTGTGGAAGGGTGTGTATAATGAGTCTGCATGTGTGTGTGAGAGGGTGTGGCTGTGTGAGATGTGTGAGAATCCATGTGAGAGGTGTGTGCATGTGTAACTGTGTGTGAGAGAGTATAAATCTGTGAGCGTGATACACATCCATGTATTTTCATTACTTATGGACTCTTAGAGCTAGGAGAGTCTGGAAGCTCACACTACTTTCTTCACCCCACTCACGCCACCCACCCACCCCACATGTAGCACCATACAGCTTGCATTTTTCCATTCATTATTTCCTGAGACCCTCAGCAGCCCTATGAAGATGGCTTCATCCCATTAACAGATGTAGAAACTGAGGCCCATGGGCTCAGAGGGAAATGGTGGCAGTGCCTCTGAGTCACAGAGAATTGGTCTTTGGCCAGGTAGCAGCTCTGACTTTTCGTTTCTCTATTTCTTCTAACTCGAGTGCTTAGGTACAAAACAAGATGCCTATTCAAAGCCCACTCACATTCATTGTATTCTTTCTTTCCTCCTTTGGTTCTATTAGTTTCCAGTATTCTTTTTTTATCCTGTTCCTCCCCTGGGTTCCATTTCCCTTCCACTTCACTAGGAATAAATGAGACTGTAACTTTTACACATCCCCTGTCCCCCTCTGCCAAATGCATTTTAAAAATCACTTTTCAATTAAAAGAAAAATTATTATAAAAATGTTTAAATCAAAGTAGAGTTCATCATTCAAGAAAAAAAAAAAAAAACAGGAAAAAATGGGTTTGCAATGCTCACCATGACTCCTCCAGAACAATGAATCATAAAGAGACATTTAATTTGCAAGGGAAAACAAAAGATCTCAAATAAAGACCAAATATTTTTACAGAGTCAACCCCCAAACTAGAGAAAACAAATTCAGTCTTCGGGAAGCTAGTAGTGCTGTTGGCCAGTAATACCCACAGATTTGGGAAACAAGATGAGTTCTTCTACGCTTTTTGCTCCTGCATTCTGAGCTTATGCCCCAAACCAACCTTCCTATTCATCATGGGCACTACTATACATATAGTTAGTCCTCCAGGTACCCATGTGCGTATATAAGCAGTGACCATATTAAATTCTGATCCCGCCAAGCAAAAATCCCCCAGGCGCTGACTCATTCCTGACAAAGAAGTTAGGTATGAATAGTCTTGAGCCTTTGAGGAACTCTTGTGGCCATTAAAATCTGTGGCCTTTAGAGCATCTGAAAGATTTAGGTCACTCCTTCTAACCCTTCACACACACACACATACACACACACACACAGAGACATCATCCAAACACCCATGCGTCTATTCATGCATCAATCCATCCACTCATGCATCCATTCTTGCACACATACCAACCATCCACCCACTCATGCATCCACCCATCCATCTATCCATTTATGTATGAAACCATCCATCTATCTATGTATCTATTGATCCATCCAACCAATCATCCATCTATGCATCCATGCATCCATCCATCCATCCATCCATCCATCCATCCATCCATCCATCCATCCATCCATCCATCCATCCATGCCAACCATCCATCCATGCATGCATCCATCTATCCATCCATCCAACCATCTATTCACCCATGGAACCATCTATCCACCCATCCATCCATTCAACCATTTATCCACCCATGCATCCATCAGTCTATCCATCCATCCATCCATCCATCCATCCATCCATCCATCCATCCATCCAGGAATTTGTCCATGCATCCATCCATCCACCCATGCATGCATGCCAACCATCCATCCATTCATGCATTCATCTATCCATCTATCCAACCATCTATCCATCCAGCCAACCCTCCATCCATACATACATACATACATCTACCCATCCCATTAGTCATTTGTCTGTCCATCCATCCACCTAGTCATTCATCTGTCTATCCATCCACCTGTTCATCTACTCATCCATACATTTATCAATAGCTTATCAGACATCACTCATCTATCTACCTTTAATTTATCCATTTATTAGTTTATCTGTCCATCCATCCATCCATCTGTCTGTAATTGGGGTCCCCAAGAGCACTCCCAGGTTTGATGATTCTCTCAGAGGACTCAGGACTCAGTATACAGTTGTACTCATGAATTTATTCCAGTGCAAGATACAAAGTAAAATCTGCAAAGGGAAAAGATGCATGGGGTAAAGCCCAGAGAAACCAAGAGCAAGCTTCCAACAATCCTCTCCAAGTGGAGCCGCAGAGGACACACTTAATTCCTGGAGCAACAAGTTGTGACAAGACGTGTGAAATGTTTTCTGCCACGGAAGCTCATTAGAGACTCTGTGCCTAAGATTTTTATGGGGGTGGGCCATGTAGGCACACTCTGCCTAAAATATACCAAAATTCCAGACTCTCAGAAGAAAAATGGATGTTTAACATAAACCATAGTGAGCTACTCTTATCAATTCTAGGATCTTTGGAAACCCTCCCAAAATCCGACTTCCCAGTTGTGAGCCAAGGGTCAGTCTTGCAAGGAGGGCTCTCAGGGGAGTTGTCTCAGAGCTACTGTATTAAAGCTTTCCTTCACTTCATCCATCTCTCTGTCCTTTTATCTATCTGTCCACCCTCTCATGCATTTATCCATCACCCATTCATGCACCCATCCATCTGTTGTTCTGTCCATCCATCTATCCACCTATCCATCTTTCCATCTACTCATTTATTTCACCCAACATGCATTGAACATTTACTCTCATCCTGCCTTGAACATTTACTCTCATCCTGCCTTACTGGGCTCTGAGACTGCAGAAATGGATGAGACATTCCCCACCCACTCCCATCAAGTTGCTCACATTCTGAGTGCCTTTAAAAAGAGCATCTCATTCCATCTCCTCCTCCATAGATGAACTGAGACATGAGAGAAGGGCCCTCCTGGGGCACATGTCTCTGGGATGAACCAAGGGTCAATGCTGAGCTGCAGGCCCTCAGTGAGCCCAGTGTGGTCTGAGCTGAGCACAACTCAGCCATGGGCACTCTTCACCCTGAGCAGCCATGCCCCTGGCCTGTGTCATCCCTCTTTTTCCTATGGGGCTCCAAGATAACTATTCCAGCTTCTCTACTGGGACCTCAGCTGCCACCAAGGCAGCCTAAGACTCCCTAAGAGTCTGTGTGAGCTGAACCCAGTTGAGAGAAGAGGCTGGGAGGAAAATTTATAGGAACTGTGTGTGCCTAAGTTAGCTCTGGAGAAAGGACAGACAGTAAAGGCAATAGAGTTACTCTTCTCTCTCTCTCTCTCTGCCTTTCCCTCCTTTGCCAGCTCTCTGAGCATCTCTCCAACTCTGCCTCATCACTGTCACTCTAGCAATAATAATGGCAGCCCCTCAGGTCACTGTCACTTCCACCTTCCACATCCCTGACCTAATTGATCCTGCCGCCTGCTCCAGGAAGTGAGCAGGGCTACGATGATCCTTTGTCCTATTCAACATAGCAGAGCTCAAGGCTCAGAGAGGCTAGGTGTCTTGTCCAAGGGCACACAGAGTGGGCCCTACCCTTAAGTCTTTGTATTCCCTAATCCAGAATGTTCTTTCCCACAACATGATGGAGCCTCCCAAAACTCATTCCCAGGTATTTCTCTACTTAGGATAACACATTTACCTTCATTTTTCTTCTGTTCTCATGATCAGGCTGTAAGATGCAGAGACAGGAACATCGGGAGAGGGGCATTTATGCCAGCAGATGTGACATCTCTTTCCACAGTCTCTTGAAGAGGCAACTGTGCTCATATTAATAGTGGTTATCATTTAGCAGGCACTGGTAAATGTTGTAGGTGCTAGTTTGAGCACTCGGCACACCCCTTCCTTAACTGTAGGTGAAAGTACTGCACAGATGACTCGAAGGATGTTTTATCTACCCATTTGACTGAAGCATAGGATCTGTCCACCAACCTGGCAGGATACAGAGGCCACAGGTGAAGCACGTGAAGCATTAACTCCAAATGGGCAATAATTTGAACAGTAAATGTAATCTGCAAAGTGGCAAGCGGGTCAGCATCTTTCAAACATGGGATGCTTTTAAAAAATTCTTTTAAAACTAAAAACTTTTTTTTTGAGACAGAGTCTTGCTCTGTCACCCAGGCTGGAGTGAGTGCAATGGCATGATCATGGCTCACTGCAGCCTCAATCTCCCTGGGCTCAGGCGATCCTCCCACCTCAGCCTCCCCAGTGGCTGAGACTATAGGCATGCTCTACCATGCCTGGCAAATGTTTTAATTTTTTGTACAGACAGAGATTCCCCATGTTGCCCAGGCTGGTCTTAAACTGCTGGGCTCAGTCTACCTACCTCAGCTTCCCAAAGGGCTGGGATTATAGGCATGAGCTACCATGTGGCCTCTGGCCGTTTTGTTTTGTTTTGTTTGTTTGGTTTTTAATTGAGACGGGGTCTTGCTCGGTTACCCAGGCTGGAGTGCAGTGGCATGATCACAGCTCACTGAAACCTCAACTTCCTGGCCTCAAGCCATCCTCCTGCCTCAGCCTCCCAAGTAGCTGGGACTATAGGCAGGCATCACCATGCCCGGCTAACGTGGGATGCCTTTAGTGGGTACCTATTCTCACAGACACCTCCCCTTTGCCAATGTCGCCATAAAATCTTTCTATTATGAGGTTTTTTTAAATGTACATTGGCATAAAAGCAGATATAAGTTCTTCACTTATATCTCATCTACTGCTATAAAACCAAAACAAATCTGCAAATTAAATATGATCACAATTACAAAACCAATAAAATTCAAATTCAAAACATGTCTGCGGTGGGCACGGTGATGTTTTGCTGACACAAAACCGCCACTCACAATCTAAATGGTGGACACACACCCCAGACGGTTCTTTTTTCAAGAGCTTGATCAGCACATGTCATTTTTAAAATGTATTTATTCCAGAGAGTTCTTTTGATTTTCCTCTGCCTCTGTGAGGACCTGATTTTCCACTTTCCCCTTCTCAGACTTCTGTGAACCTTCTGTTCCTACAGCGTGGCTTTCCATTCTTGAGCCTTTACCAGGCACGAAGAAGATCATTTTTGTATCATGCCCATGGTATTTTCTTGTCATTGTGCAGTAATTAAAGTGAGACAGTTCAGCACAGTTGTCATCACTAACACAAATGCAGAACAGACACCAGCATCATGTGGCAATGCACGATGATAAGATAGTGATCAGTTAATTCGGAAAAGGATGATGGTAATATCCTACAACTTAAAGCAATTACAACATGATCATAGTGTATTGTGAAGCTCCAGGGGACCCCAATTTGAGAAACTCATGTTCAGACACATCTCGCATTCATGGGGAGCATGGATTAGAATTGGGGAGCTGAATTAAGAGGTTATGATGTTATTTAGGCCTGATAGCAGGAGGGCTTCAATGGCTAAAATGGGAAGGAAGGGCCAGGTGTGGTGGCTTACACCTATAATCCCAGCATTTTGGGAGACCGAGGCAGGAGGATCACTTGAATCCAGGAGTTAGAGACCAGGCTGGGCAACATGGCGAAACCCTGGCTTTACAAAAAATAAAAATTAGCCAGGTGTTGTGGCATGCTCCTGTAGTCCCAGCTATTCAGGAGGCTGAGGTGGGAGGATTGCTTGAGCCCCAGGAGGTCAAGGCTTCAGTGAGCCGTGATCATGCCACTGCACTCCAGCCTGGGTGACAGAACGAGAACCCATATTAAAAAAAAAAAAAAAAAAAAGGAAGGAAGAATCTGAGCCATGTGTTGTGTTAAAGGAAGACTAGGCAGGATTTGAGCTTTGATGGTGATGCCCAGAGAACTGGCACGAGGTTCCTTGAGCCTCCCAGGCCCTGGAGGTGCCATCAGAGATGAGGAAGGAAATCAGCAGCAGCTGAGCAAGGGAGAAACCTCAGCTGCTTTTCCTAAGCATATTGAACTCCTGGGCTTGGCTTCACCTTACTTGTTCTGAGCCTTGGTTCTTTCATTGGTTAAATGAGAATAACACCTTCCCTGCGCTTGGCAGAATGGATGAGTGAGTAAGGGCACAAGCTGGGGGATCAGGCAGCCCATGGCTTGAATTCTAGCTCTACGACTTGCTAGCTAGGAGACCCGAGAGTAGACCCTGGACATATCCGAGGCTGTGTTTCCTAGGCTGTAAAAGAGAAATAGCATTTACACCTTTGTACAGTAATTGTCAAAAGTGAACATGATCATGTTTGCAAGGGGCTTAGTCAGCGTCTGAAACGTGAGCACTCAGTAAATAATAACTGCCGTGTTACTGTTACCATCAACCTCATTCATATTATCAATGATGATGTGTCACGATCACCATCATTTGCTCATCAGCTTTCTCTGTCTCTCCATCGTTCTGGGTCCCAGCTTCCCTCAACATGTGAATCCTGCTTCTCTGCCTATGAAGACTTTGTCCAGTGCCTTAACCTCACAGCTAGTCTCCTTTTTCTAATGCAGGTTCTCAACCTGTTTTATTCCATAGGCTCCTTGGTAGTCTGGTGAAACCTACAGACTCTTTCTCAGAATAATGTTTTTCTTTCTTTCTTTTTTTCTTCCAACTTCTGTTTTAGGTTCAGGGGGTACATGTGCAAGTTTGTTACACAGGAAAATTGTGTGTCACTGGGATTCGGTGTACACATGACTTTGTCACCAAGTAGTGAACATAAGTACTCAATAGGTAGTTTTCTGAACCTCACCCTCCTCCCACCCTTCACCCTCAAGTAAGTCTTGGTGTCTATTGTTCCCCTCTTTGTGTCCATGTGTACTCAATATTTAGCACCCACTTATAAGTGAGAACATGTGGTATTTGGTTTTCTGTTTCTGCATTAATTCACTTAGGATAATGGCCTCCAGCTGCATCCATGTTGCTGCAAAAAAAGGTGATTTCATTCTTTTCTATGCCTGTGTAATATTCCATGATTTATATGTACCACATTTTTTCTTTTCTTTTCTTTTCTTTTTTGTGTTTGTTTGTTTGTTTGTTTGTTTGTTTGTGGAGACAAGGTCTCATTCTGTTGTCCAGGTTGGAGTACAATGGAGCGATCTCAGCTCACTGCAACCTCTGCCTCCTGGGCTCAAGTAATCCTCCTGCTTCAGTATCCTGAGTAGCTGGGACCACAGGTCCTTGAGCCACCATGCCCAGCTAATTTCTGTGTTTTTTGGAGAGATGGGGTTTCACCATGTTGTCCAGTCTGGTCTCGAACTGAGCTCAAGCGATCCTCCTGCCTTGGCCTCCCAAAGTGCTGGGATTACAGGCATGAGCCACTGCTCCCGGCCCAAACCATATTTTCTTTATCCAGCCCATTGCTGGGCATCTAGGTTGATTCCATGTCTTTGCTATTTTGAAAACAAATAATGTTATTAAATGCATAAAACATAACACATAGGATTGCAAAGGAAGTAATTATACTGAAATATAGTTACCAAGTATTTCTTTTAAAGAAATCAATGTGATATGGTAACATGTGTGGGGTTTTTTTGTTTTGTTTTGTTTTTGTTTTTGTTTTTGTTTTTGAGATGGAGTCTCGTTCTGTCACCCAGGCTGGAGTGCAGTGGCAGGATCCCAGCTCACTGAAAGCTCTACCTCCCGGAGTGATTCTTCTGCCTCAGCCTCCTGAGTAGCTGGGACTACAGGCGCCCGCCACCACATCTGGCTAATTTTTGTATTTTTAGTAGAGACAGGGTTTCACCATGTTAACCAAGCTGCTCTCGAACTCCTGACCTCAGATGATCCACCCATCTTGGCCTCCCAAAGTGCTGGGATTACAGGCGTGAGCCACTGCGCCCAGCCAACATGTGTGTTTCTTTATTAACACATTAACTAACAAACGAGCTAGCTGTGAGTCTGATTCTATAATTTTGAAGTAGTAATGAACATAAACATTTGTAACAACTGTAAGGTGATATGAAAATACTTATGATTTATTTTAGTGATAAAGTCACAGGTACTGATAATACTACTGTGGCTATTGGTCTATATTCGTAATGAAAGCAAGTGCTACATTTCAGTTAGAGGTTAATGTAAAATAAAAATGTAATTTTTTTCCCATCCAGGTTCACAGCTTCTCTGAGTTGCATCCATAGACCCCTTGCTACAAATCAAATGGTGCTGTCTGCCTCATGCTACCAATTCCATTTAGTTAAGACTTATTTCTATTTGAACATTCAAAATTCTTTTTATCTACCAACATGCACATGGTGAAAAAAGAATCAAATGAGAGAGAACCCCATAAAACAGGAAGCAGTTCTCTCCCCACTTCTTCCTACTTTTATTCTGCTTCCCAGGGGTCTACCATTCTTAAGTTTTCTAGATGTTTCCTCTGTGGTTTTCTCCAAACCTCTAAGCATCATGCTAAAACATGGTATTTATTGATTTACAGACCTTAGACCTCATCTATTAATATTTCTTGCCCTGTTCTCCCAAAATAGGTTTATCACTATTTTTAGTTCTACCTTGGTTACCTTGGCAACTCTAACAAATGCCTTTATGATTCCATTTCTTCTTACATCCACTACAGGGATTATATTTTGACTCCACACAATTTCAGATGAGATGTTGGTGCTTCAACTTCCTTTGTTCTTCCCCTTTCTCTGCATTTCAAAATATTGACAACTGACTGGGTACAGTGGCTCACAGCTGAAATCCCAGCACTTTGGGAGGCTGAGGCAGGAGGATTGCTTGAGGTCATACATTCGAGACCAGCCTGGGCAACATGGCGAAATCCAATCTCTACAAAAAATATTTTTTAAAAAATGTTTGCCAGGCATGGTGGCATATGCCTGTAGTCCTAGCTATTCAGGAGGCTGAGATGGGAGGATCACTTGAGCCTGGGAGGTGGAGGTTGCAAGTGAGATGAGATCGTGCCGCTGAACTCCAGCCTGGGCAACAGAACCAGACCCTATCTCAAAAAAAAAAAAAAGTTGACAACTGTCTTTTGATGCATAGATCCTGTACACTTAATATAACTATGAGCTCCTGGAAAGCAGACACCTGGTTTGATTTCTCTTATATCTCAAGTGGATCTAATGGCACATACTAGGTGTGCAGTAAATCTGTGTCCCGTGCTCTGCCCCTTGCCTGTAGTATGTGCCCCCTAACCTGGCTGCTGATCTGGAAAATGAGCCCCCAGCCACCACTATAGCCAGGGGAAGGAGTGGAGCTGATACGATGCATGCAAGCCCATCCCCACTGACTGGCCAAAGCATAGTCATGGGGCTATTATTGCTCACAGTTACGTACTACAGAAATTCGCCTGGCCTTGGGGGTCTGCCTTTCCCATTCGAGCTTCAAGGAAGCTTCTTCAGGGAGAATATTAATAACTGTCTGAATCATTAGCTTCCCTCCCACCAGCATCACTAGATTTTCAGCCAGGCATAAAATGGTCCTGGAAAAGGAGACAAGACCGATGTCAGAAGGAAGAAGCCTTTTGCTATCATTCCCAAGTTTGATGACTTGTTTCCCGGGTGCTGTTCCTGGTTCATAAAGATAATCTATTTCCTACAAGAGAAATCTCCTGTGTGAGAGATCTTTCTAAAGCCTGCTGTCTTCACTCAAGCCTCTTTGATATCAATCCAAGGTTCCCTAATCCCTTGGGATAAAGTCCAAATTCAAACTCAACCCAAGGCCCTTTGTGACCAGGCCCTAGTCTCTAACCAACCCTATTCTTTCCAGCTTCACCTCCCATAATTTAGCCAAATATAACCACTTACAATTTCCCCAGATCAGTAGACATCCTCTTGCCCTTGCTGTTCTTCCACATGGAAAGCTCTCCTCCCCAGCAGCATGCCCTACATGTCTTTCCTCCCTGGGCATAGACAGCACCGCTGCCAGTCTTCCCTGAGCCTCCAAGTCCTGTGTCCTCCCACAGCCTCTTGAACTCATCCCTATCATAATCTGCATCATTGAATTGAGATGATCTATTTACTCAATGGTCTCCCCTCTGGAGTATAAATTCCTTGAAGGTGAAATTCATATGACGTTCAGCATTAGGTCACAACAATGCCTAATACAGTGCCTGGAAGCTAGAAAGTGTTCAATAAAGCTGTTTGTGATGAGTGTATGAGTGGATCAATGTATGAATAGATGGTGGATGGAGATGGTTGTTTGAATGCATGGATAGATGGATGAGTGGATGAGGGGATGGTTGCATAAGTAACTGGAAGGCTGGAATGGATATACAAATGGGTGAAAAGGTTATTGGTTGGAAAGGTGGAAGGCACATGACCTTTGGTCCCTGATAAACTGGACAAGTGCCATCAAAACACACATCACGGAGTAACAGTTGGCCCTATTGCACGTAGCCCTGAGGTCAAGTTCATGCCCTAATTTTCCCCAGCTCTCCCAGTAACCCACGGAGGATCTTTCACTCAAAAGTGTCTCTGGGCTGGGCACAGTGGCTCACGCCTAATCCCAGAATTTTAGGAGACCCAGGAGAGTAGATCACTTGAGCCCAGGAGTTCAAGACCAGCCTGGGCAACATGGTCTCAAAATCTCATCTCTACAAAATATATAAAATTTAGCCAGGTATGGTGGCATGTGCCTACAGTCCCAGCTACTCGGGGCTGAGGCTGGAGGATTGTTTGAGCCAAGAGGTTGAGGTTGAGGTTGTAGTGAGCTATGATCGTGCCACTGCACTCCAGCCTGGGTGACAGAGTAGGACCCTGTCAAAAACAAAACAAAACAAAACAAAACAAAAGTCTGTGAACCTTCCTGGAACTTGTACTTTTATGGAGCAGATTTGGAGCTCTGAATGTTACATGTATATTATCAATTGTGTAAGTGGGAATTTTTTGAATTTCTTATTCAGCAACAAACATTTCCTAAGGACATATTATGCTCCAGCAACTATGGCAGGTGCTAGAGATATGGAAATGAAAAATCACTGCCTTCCGGGAGCTTAGGGTCTGGGGGAAGTGGTGGATGTAAATGTGCAGTCAGCTAATAATAACACAGTGACAATAGCTGAGATCACTGCTGCCATTTATTAAGTTCTAACTAATAGGAGAATAGGACATAGATGGAGAATGAAGAGAGGATGCCCCTGATAGAAGAGAGTACAAGAGAAAAATATCATACCCTATCATGTGAGGTAGGTCCTATTAGCTTCATTTCATAAGTGTAGAAAGTGAGGCTCAGAGGGGTTAAGTGAATAATTCAAGGTCGCATAGCTGATAAGTGGCAGAGCCAGAACTCCACCTGCCTCCAAGACCCAGGTTTTTAACCACTCCATGGCCTCTGACATAGCACACAGCCAGACCATGAGAGAGAAACCAAGAGGAGTGTAAGCCACGTACCAGAGGAACGTGGAGGAGAGAGAAATGGACTCTTCTTGGAGGAGAGGCGGAGACTGTCCCCAGGAAGGGATATCAGAGTTTGGGTGGAACGTTCTGTGTACTTGAGAGTAGTTACTCATAGATTTAGACAGGGATTGTCTCATGCTCTTTGATACTTCAAAGCCTGGTCTCCTGAGGGCTCTGACAGAAGACAGGGCATGCATTTCCTGGCTAGATCACCTCCATTCCCCAGAGGCTGCATGGCACCAAGGACAGGACCCAGCTTGGGATCACATAGACACAAGCTGAAATCCCAGCCCTGTACCAGCTGTAGGGTAAGTGGTAGAGCTCAGTGTCTGTCTCCTAATTTGAGCTCTCCAAGCCTCAGTTTCCTCATCTAGAAAATGGGAGTAATGATGCCTACATTGTCTGATTGTTGTTAGTATGAGGATAGTGTATGTCAGCCTGGCACTTAGGAGGGTCAGTAAAGAGTGGGTCCCTTCTCCTGGCTCCTGGACATAAGCAGCCTGCTCAGATCATCCTCACAAGCTGATCCCTTTGTGGACGGAGAATCGCTTTGAGAATCTGATAACAGTGAAAGCCTCTCTCTGCAGGAAAACACACATGTACCCTGAATTGTTTCTCACATCTTGCAGAGGATGTTTGCAGACCTCTGCAGGCCCAGGGTCAGACCTCCTGGTCTTAGGGCTAAAATTGGAATCATGCAGTTGTTCACGTTAACATTTGAGTGATCTTGGATTTTGGAAACCAAGGGCAACATGGATGCTCTGGTTTGAAAGCCTCTCTATGGAAAAGCAAGAAAATGCTCTAAATTATCTGTGAATTGATTTTTTAAAAAACCACCACCATTGCGTGGACATTTCCTGTGTTTCTGGTACTATGCTAAGCCGTCTATATATATTAGCATTTTTTCCAAAAAGTTTATTCTATATATTTGAAATGTACAGCCAGATTCAGTAGCTCAAACCTGTAATCCCAGCACCTTGGGAGGCCGAGGCAAGAGGATTGCTTGAGCCCAAGAGTTCAAGACCAAACTGGGCAACATAGTGAGATCCCATCTCTACAAAAGTAAAAATTTAGCCGGGCATAGTGACGTGCACCTGTATTCCCAGCTACTTGGGAGGCTAAGGTGGGAAGATCTCTTTAGCCCAAGAGATCAAGGCTGCAGTGAGCTGTGATTGCACCATTGCACTCCAACCTAGGCAACAGAGTGAGAACCTGTCTCAATAGTAATAATAATAAAGTGTACAGCATGATGTTTTGATATAGAGAGACTGAAATAGTTATGATAGTCAAGCACATAAACACATCCGTCATCTCACACAGTTACCCTTTTTATTCCTGTGGTAAGAACACCTAAAATTTATTATTTTAGCAAAAATCCCAAATACAATACAGTACAATACAATACTATACACCATAATCAGCATGTTGTTCATTAGATCTCTAGACTTCATCCCACATATCTATCCCTTTGTGTCCTTTGACCGACATCTCCCTACTTCCTACCCATTTCACCCCTGGTAATCACTGTTGTTTTTTTTTTTTTTTCTCTACCGCTGTGTATTCTACTTTCTTTTAGATTCCACATACAAATGAGATCATGGGGTATCTGTCTTTCTGTGCCTGGCTTATTTCACTTACCATAACGTCCTCTAGGTTCAACTGCATTAGTATCTTTGAAGAGATGAGGCAATCCCTCCTATAATTCCCATTTTACAGATGAAGACCCTGAGGCTCAGAGAGGTGAAGTTACTCTCAGGGTCATTCAGTAAGTGGCACAGCCAGGATTTGAACCTGGGTCCATTTAATTCTAGAAGTCATGGTCTTAATGTGAGGGGATTCTACTTAGGGCCAGTTGTCACTCACACCCAGAGATAAACGTAGTAACATGGCTCATGGGGCTAGATCAGAAGCCATTGGATATGGTAGGACTCCCCAGTGAGATCCTAGAGGTGGCTGTGGTGATGCCGGCTGATGCTCTGTGCTCAGCCTTTGTACACATCATAGGGGTGGCTGCTGAGCTTCACCTCTTTGAAGCCATCACTCTCAAAGTCCTTCAAGGTTTCCAGGGTAGGACACTCCATGTCCGTGATAAGTGTCACACTGCTTTTCTCACAGTGGCAGAGAAAGGTGAGACAAACTCATTAATGACAGCACATGGGCATCCCATAATTAGATGGCCAGTCTCATTCCTAGAATTCTGAGACTGTCTAATAATAGGAGGAACCAGTGGGCCATAGAATCATTTTGGTAATTGTTGCCCAATGGCTTTGTCTCCTGAAAGCGATGCTTCAGCGGGTTTTCTCCACTGTGACTTTGATGGGCAAAGAAGTACCAGGCTGACAGCCTAATGGAGATGTCCTCCCATGCACAAGACCCCTTGTAGTGGGTGACTGTGGTTCAGGGCCCCTCCTGGGAGCCTGGCTGCCAGCCACAGGGGAGTTCACCTGAACAATTAGCTTATGCCAATTAGAGCCTTTGCTACTGGATGCTTTGTTCCCACTGTTGTCTACACCCATGGGGACATAGGGGATACATCCAAGCAGAAAGGCAGAAAAGAGGCAGCCCCCACCCATTCCAGGCTGTTCCTGCCCAGACATGCTCCAAGCCTAGCCCCTCCTCAAGCCTGGAAGTGCTATGGGACACCAGACATGTGATTGGCATCTCCGGGTGCCCGTGGTCCCACCTCTGAAATGTGTTGGGCAGTCACAATCCACTTTGCAGTTGGGATGTGAGATATTGACTGTCTTAGATAAGAGATGTGTTAATTTCCTAGGGTTCGCCTAACAAACTACCACAAACTAAGTGGCTCCAACAACAGAAATTTCTTCTTTCACACTTCTAGAGGCCAGAAGTTCAAATCCAAGGTGTCAGCGGGGCAGATGCCTTCAGAAGGCCATGAGGAAGAATCTTCTCCAAGCCTCCCTCTTTGCCTCTGCAGCCTCAGGTGTTCCCTAATTTGTAGGGTTCCTTCTCACTGTGTGTTCACATCCTCCCCACTCTATGCATGTCTGTCTCTTTACATGGTGTTCTTCTTATAAGGATACTCATCATATGGGATTGGGGTCCACCATACTTTAGTGTGACGCCATCTTAACTAATGACATCTGCACTGACCCTATTCCCAAACAAGGTCACGTTCTGAGGTACGGAGGTGAGGACTTCAACATATGAATTGGGGTGAGGGGACAGAATTCAACCCATAGCAAGAGGGGACTTCACAGCAATTCAGGAATGTATAAGAATGGCCTTAGAATCTGCCATCCCTTCCTTAAGTGGTCAGGAGCTAGATAAGGAGATAAGGAGAAAGGAGGATTGGAGAGGGGAGAGAATGTGATTATAAATGAACATACAGGCTGGGCATGGTGGCTTACACTTGTAATCCCAGCACTTTGGGAAACCAAGGTATATGAGGCCATTCTCACGCTGCTATAAAGAACTGACAGAGACTGTGTAATTTACAAAGGAAAGAGATTTAATTGACTCACAGTTCCGCATGGCTGGGGAGGCCTCAGGAACCTTACAATAATGGCAGCAGGGCAAGCAAACACGTCCTACTTCTCAGGGCAGCAGGAAGAAGAAGTGCCAGGCAAAGGCTGAAAAGCCCCTTATAAAACCATCAGACCTCATGAGAACTCACTCACTATCATGAGAACAGCAGTATGGGGATAACCGCCCCCATGATTCAATTTCCTCCCACCTGGTCCCTCCCATGACACGTGGGGATTATGGGAATTACAGTTTAAAATGAGATTTGGGTGGGGACACAGCCAAACCATATCACAAGGCAACTGGATTGCTTAAATTCAGGAGTTCAAGACCAGCCTGGGCAACATGGCAAAACCCGTCTCTACAAAAAAAAATATAAAAATTAGCCAGGCTTGGTGACACGTGCTTGTGGTACCAGCTACTCGGGGGGCTGAGGTAGGAGGATCTCTTGAGCCCAGGAGGTGGAGGTTGCAGTGAGCTGAGTTCATGCCACTGCACTACAGCCTGGGCAACACAGTGAGACCCCGTCTCAAAAAATAAATAAGTAAAAGTTTTAAATTAAAATTAAAAAAACAAGTGAACATACAGAACCTAAGTAAAGGACACAAGGCTTGTCACTAGAACTCTGCTGTGGTTCCTCTACCCCTCCTCCTCCCCTTTCTCTCCTTCCCTCTCTCCCTCCTCTCCCTCCTGCCCTTCCTCCTCCTCCTCTACCTTCCCTCTCTTCAAATAAGTGGAGCATGAAGTACTTGGGCATTTTGAGGCTGATTCCTTTATATGGAAGAGAATATATAATATATATATGATCACTGTCGCTGCCACAGACCAGGGAGTTGAGTAACCAGGGACAGGTGGGCAAAAGGAAGCTGCTGGAAGTTTTGAAAAACACACAAACAAACAAAAAACGGTGTTCAATTTATGTTACCTTTTTCAATGGGAGAATTTAAAACCTCCTTTTTTTGCCTACTGTAGATTCCCCAGAGCAGTAGCTCTTAAATTTTAGCATGCATCAGATTCACCCAGCGGCCTAGTTTAAAAAAAATAAATAAATAAGGAGCTTTCTGATCGCCACTTCCAGAGATTCTAATTAGGACAGGCTACCTAATTTGCAGGGCCCTATGCAAAATGAAAATGTGAGGCCCGTTGTTCAAAAACTAGTAAGAAATTCAGGACAGCAACAGCAGCTGCACACGTCACAGGCTGGTGATTCTGATTCAGATGATCTGAGTGGGGCCTTGGAATCTGCATTTCACCAGGTCCTTGGGTGATTGTGGTGCAGGTGGCTGCAGACCATCCTTGGCAGATGATCTGGCACAGAAGGTGAGCTGGGAAGTTTCTGGGTAAGTGGGTTTGGGCTGCAGCTTCCTGACCACTCTCCCTCCCCACAAATCTCTTAAAAGTAGTTCTGAAAACTTTGGCCAGAAAGATGTAAGAGCTACTTTCAGAGTTGGGCATGGCCATGCTGTGGAAGAGGGTCCCTTCTTCTTCATGTCCTGGAGGCAGCTGGGGGAAGGATGATACCTGAAACCCAGCCCCTGCCTCTACCACCTCTGGAGAGGGATATGGCAGAGTCCAAAGGACAAATGTCTGTGCCCTGAACTCTCAGCCCTTCACCAACCACAAGTCCTAAACCAATTTGTGAGTGGATTTGGCCTAGGTCCACCACAGAGGGTTATCAGGAAGGTCAGCTTGACTTTTCTGTATAATTTTCCCATGAGGGAAGATGGACAACAGCTGGTGTCCCCTATGAAATCAAGTCAAGCAGGCATCACAGGTGGCAGGTGGCATTGCAGGCACCATTTTTAGAGAGACCCTGCACCAGGACACTCCAAGGAGGAAACAGTTCCCTGGAATTTCAAGAGGATCCATGCCTAAGATTGGGTCTGAAAATCACCAGTCCTCTTTCTGGAGCCTATGGTTGCCATCGGATCTCTCCCGGTGCCTGGCACATGGAGGGAGTGGGTAATTAGCACGAAAGAATAAAGCAAAAGGAGGCAGATGGACAAGGGGTGCTTCCTTAGGGTCCTTATCTCCCAGTGCTTGAATTAGCCAGCAGTGGTCCAGCCCAATGCCAGAAAATGAAGAAGGGATTTTCTCAGGTTTGTTATGGGGGGCAGTGGGGGAGGTTGAGCAGTGACCAGTCTCTGCATCCTGACTGCTGATGCTGATGCTGATGCTGGAGGTGTGCAAACCTTTGATACCCCCCAGGTAGCAAGGAATGCTGAGTCTCCCAACCACCACCCCAGCCTCAAGCCCTGACTCCAGAACCACCTGCTCAGCATGCAGCTGGACCCTCACGGGGGCAGTCCAGCTCTTCTTGACCTGGTCTTGGACCACAGAGAAGTTCAAAGTTGGAAACCAAGTCTTTCCAAGGTCCCAGCCTCTACTATCCAGGAGTCTGCAGCCCTGTCAGTGATATTTGATTCTGTAGGAAACTGCCAGGAAATGAGATGATGTAATCGGCACTGAGGGGTGGGGAGCAGAGAGGGAAGGCTGGTGTGAGCTGGACCCACTACTGTTGGGGTCTGCTGGTGAAGCTGGGGGTCACCTGAGACTGTCACCAAGTCAGTAGGCTTCAGAATAGAGTTGGAAGTTTTTGTTTTTTGTTTTTGAGACAGAGTTTTGCTCTTGTTGCCCAGGCTGGGGTGCAGTGGCGCGATCTCAGCTCACTGCAACCTCCGCATCCTGGCTTCAAGCGATTCTCCTGCCTCAGCCTCCCAAGTAGCTGCGATTACAGGTATGTACCACCACGCCCAGCTAATTTTGTATTTTTAGTAGAGATGGGGTTTTTCCATGTTGATCAGGCTGGTCTTGAACTCCCAACCTCAGGTGATCTGCTACCCTTGGCCTCCCAAAGTGCTGGGATTATAGGCGTGAGCCACCACACCTGGCCGAGTTGGAAGTTTTAAATTCTATTTCCTAGCCCCAACTCCTGCTGAGAGAGGCTGTAAATGGGTTGAACAGTGTCCTCAAAATAGATGCATCTAATGCCTGGTGCCTGCGAATGTGACCTTATTTGAAAACAGGGTCTTCGCAGATGTGATTAAGTCAGGGATTTGGGATGAGATTATCTGGACTAAGGGTAGCCCCTAAATCCTATGACTGGTATCCTTATAAGTAAGGAGAAGGAAATTTAGGACACAGAGAAGAACAGAATGTGAAAATGGAATCAGAGATTGAACTGATGCATTTACAAGCCAAGGAACTCCAAGGCTTGCTGGCAACCACCAGAAGCTAGGAAAGGCGTAGGATGGATTCTCCCATGAGCCTTTGCAGGGAGCCTGGCCCTGCTAACACCCTGGTTGAGGACTTCTGGCCTCCAAACTCTTAGAGAGTAAGTATCTGTTGTTTTAAGCCACAACGTTTGTGGCAATGCGTTAGGACAGTCCTGGGAAACTAAGTCAGAGGTCACGGACGTGGGCCTGCCTCTGGTCTGGGACATAGTAAGTTCTCAATAAATGTGTGTTGATTTTAGGGAGTTACTTTTCATTACACAGACTTTTAAAGAAGATTACAAGGTATCTTTTTTTTTTCTTCTTCTAGACAGAGTTTTGCTGTGCTGCCCAGGCTGGAGTGTGGGCTCGCTGCAGCCTACCAGGGATTTTAAGATCAGAATAATTGGCATTCCTCAGACACATAGGGCATGACTGCGTTTGAAAAAGGGGGCTTTGTTGCTACATTTGAAAAGCACTTAGCTCGTGCCTTGCTCCTGAAGCAGGAGCCATAGACTCACAGCGTTGGCATCACCTGGGAATTGGCTAGAAATGCAGAGCTCAGGCCCTGCCCCAGACTCACTGAGTCAGACCCTGCCTGTGAGCAAGACCGCCATGTGGCCGATGTGTACATCACTGTTGGAGAACACCCCAGTTCTAATCGTGGCCATGGAGGATCCTGCTGTGTGACCTTGGGCAAAACGCTTAAGCTCTCTGAGCCCTGGCTTCCCCATCCGTAATCTAGATCTAGAGCTATCATCTCCCTCAGCTGAGACCAGAGCGATCCCCATGGTGGATAGTCAGGTGATGTTGAACCTCAGATCGAGGTTACACCTTGATAGCAAGAACCAGACCCTCCTTTTGGTGAGAAACCAAGCAGTAGTCAGGGGCAGGGAGAGGCAGTAAAATGCTGGAGGCTGTGAGCCAGGAAGAGGAGGAGGAAAGAGGGGCCACTTGGGTCACTGGGGCCTAAGAGAATGGGCTTGCAGTGGCATTTCTAGGAGTTAGGGGGCAGGGATAGGCGAGATGGAAAGGATTGAACTAAGCTACCCAAGCTCACCCAGTTTCACTTTCCTGGGCTCATGCCCAAGAGTTTAATTTTTTACTTAGTCATTCACTAAATATTAGCTGAATGCCTACTATGGGCCATGGCCCATGATCATGAATATCTCTGTATGGCTTTTATTTTATTTTATTTTTATTTTTGAGAAGGAGTCTCGCTCTGTCACCAGGCTGGAGTGCAGCGGTACCTCTGCCTGCAACCTCTGCCTCCTGGGTTCAAGCAATTCTGCTGCCTCAGCCTCCCCAGTAGCTGGGACTACAGGCGTGGGCCACCACGCCCAGCTAATTTTTGTATTTTTAGTGGAGACAGGGTTTCACCATATTGGCCAGGATGGTCTCGATCTCTTGACCTCGTGACCTGCCTGCCTCAGCCTCCCAAAGTGCTGGGATTACAGGCCCTCTTTATGGCTTTTAGCAGCCCCTATCTACAGCGGGGTATTACCATAGAATGTGATCAGTGCTGTGCTTGAGGTACCAGGGCACCACATCAGTCTAGGGGAGATAGGAAAGGGCCTGTTAGAGGGCATGGTCTCTAAGCTGATATCTGAAGGTTGAGTCAGCAAAGGGAAGGAAGGAAGAGTGCTCTAGGCAGAGGGAACAGCATGTGCAAAGTCCCTGAAGTGAGGGAGTGGGAAATATAAGTGTTGAAGGTAGAATTGAAGGCAGCTGGGTGTGGCTGGACCACGGAGGCTGGAGGGGGCTGGTGATGGGAAATGAGCCTGGAGACAAAAGCAGGTCTGGGTCAAAGAGGGTCATCGGCCGTCTTTAGGAGGGTGGGCAATAGGGAGCCATGGATGGAATTTGAGCAAGGGGAGACAGATTCAGACTGACACTACAGAAAGACCATGTTGGCTGCTGTGAGGAACTTCAATGGGGGTACAAGAACAGGCAATAGACCAGCTAAGAGGCATTCACCATCATTCTGGCCAGAGTTGGTGGTGGTCTAAGGCTTTCAATTAGGGCTGAGGAATTGGGGTTTAAAATGATGCCCGTCTTACCTCTGAACTCCCAGACTTCACCTAGTCACCAGCGGAGGTTAGGCACACTCTAGTTTAAATCCTGTCCACAGAGGTACTTGCTGTGTGACCTTGAGCAAAATTCATAAACTCTCTGAGCCTTGGTTTTCTCACAAAATAAGGACTATTTTACTACCTCATGAGAACTGTAACAGCATATAAAGCCTTCTACTCATAAGGCCATGTAAGAATTAAATGAGAAAATACACGAAAAGTATCATGCCCAACAGAATAAGGACCCCACACAGAACAGCTGTGTTTCATTGATCAATTACAATTCTCCAATGACCCAGAACCTCCTCTGTGCCAAGTTCTGGGGACTCGGTGAGCAAGATGCTATCCCTACCCTCAAGGATATCACAGGCTAGTTGGGGAGATAGACACTTATTTAAAAGGAAGAGGAGAAACAGCCATGCCTGGCACACCTCCCAGGCTGGGGCAATGGCCAAGGGAATGCTTTTGGGAAGAGGAAAAACTACCGGTGAAGACAGACAGTGGGAACAGCCCCCGGTATCCCCAGCTCCAGTTGCCAGCCCAGGGAATACAGAGCAGGGTAATATGATCGGGCCTGGAATTCTCCCATTGGCATGGAGAGAACAAGGGATGCAACGTGTGTGTGTGTGTGTGTGTGTGTGCGCGCGCACGCGTGCACATGCATGCATAATTACCTAAATAGCACAGATTCCAGGGCTCATGGCATAGGGTTAGTGACAGCCACATGTGAGGGTCACAGGATCTGCCGGAGGTGCCACCAGAGTTGAGAAAGGCATCCTGGGCCTGACCTGGCCCTGGGCCATCGTGGAAAAGGACAGGGGTGAAAATAACCCTGGAGTGAGAGAAGCTGCAGGCTGGGATGGCCTTCAGGAGGGCGCCTGAAGGGCTCTATTAAGCTGAGAACTATGTCTGCCTCTGACCTTTCCATGTGTAGAGAAACCCTACCTCAGGGACACATTGTAACAGTGAAGAACCGGAAATAGCCTGAGTGCCCACCCAGGAGCAAAGAAGTAAAATGTGGTCTCTATCATGAATATTTCAAGTTAAAAGAAAGAGCTAGATCTATAAGCATCCACATGACCCGATCTCAAACACATCCTGTAGAGTGAGAAAAGGAGGCGGTAGAATAAGGTTAAAAGGTGATAATATGTAGATATACTTGAACATTTGTCTATCTACAAAATGATGCTATCTTATACGATGCTGGTGCATATATTCATATGTGTCAGTAGAAAGCAAGCTTGGAAAGATACACAGGAAACTTACAGCATAGATTACCTCTGGGAAGCAGTGACATTGGAGGACACCTAGAGAGGATCATTTTTTAACACTCCCCTCCTCTCTAAGACAAAATTGTTTTCAGTAATAATCCTCTAATAATAAGTACTCTTTTCACAGTGTCCTGTTCCTTGGTTTTAAAACCAATTATTTAAAAATAATACATTTCTATGTTAAAGTTATACTCAAATTCAGTAAAATAGATTTTGTGTAAACTATAAATTTGTGCCTAACAAAAAACCCCAAAAATTTATTTGGAGTTTGTTGAAAGTTAAAAAAAAAAAAAAAAAAAAAAAAAAAAAAACTCACAGGTTGTACCCTATTTCACCATTTTAAATTTTAATCACAAATAAATGTTAAACAGCATTCCCAGTGGTGGCAAAGAATGACAGAATTAACTCAAGTGCTACTTCGTTGTGTCTATAATCACTGTTGTTTAAACAAAGGAAGATACATTATTCTAGAGGTTGAAGACACAGATTGGGCCCTCAGTGACTTTGAACGATTCCAAACGGTTCTGAACTTTCCAACTTTTGAAATAATTGCATGTTGAGTCTGCCTGTGTATAACCAGGGTGTTCTCTGAATTCACTTCCATGTAGAATAATGTACTGGGTTCATTAAAGAATAACTAGGCCAGGCGCAGTGGCTCACGCCTGTAATCCCAGCACTTTGGGAGGCCGAGGCGGGTGGATCACAAGGTCAGGAGATCGAGACCACGGTGAAACCCCGTCTCTACTAAAAATACAAAAAATTAGCCAGGCGCGGTGGCGGGCACCTGTAGTCCCAGCTACTCAGGAGGCTGAGGCAGGAGAATGGTGTGAACCCGGGAGGCGGAGCTTGCAGTGAGCCGAGATGGCGCCACTGCACTCCAGCCTGGGGGTCAAAAAAAAAAACAAGGTTGACCTCGTGGAGGTAGAGAGTGGAATGATGGTTATCTGAGACTGGGAAGGATGTGTGAGTCGGAGAGGTAAAGAGAGGTTGGTGAGATACTGACCTACAGTCCAATAGAAGGAATAAGTTCTACTGTTCGATAGCAGAGTGGGGCAACAATAGTTAACAGCAAATTATTGTGTATTTCAAAATAGCTAGAAATGAGGACTTGAACTGTTCTCAACACATAGAAATGATAAATACTCCAGGCGATGGGTACCCTAAATACCCTGGCTTGATAATTACACATTCTATGCACTTAACAAAATATATGTACCCCATACATACGCACAAATATTATGTATCAAATTTTTAAATGTACTAATTTGAAGCTTATTAGTAAAACTTAATAGTAAGGCAGCAATGGTTTAGATTTTAGACAAACAGAATACTTTCTCAGGGTGAAATATTTGATCCCTGACATTGGTTAGAACAGCCAGTGCATGGTAATAAGAAAAAGCAGACTGACTTTTGTCAGTTTTATGATTGTGGTAAATTTTTCTACCGACAGCCCAGCCCCTTATTACCTGCAACCAGGGTGGGTTACCCCCTCAGCCCCACCCTTGGTGCCCATTTCTGGGGAGGGGATACAGAGGACCAGAGTCAGAGCTGGGAGGTAAAAGATACTTTAGCTTTACCTATAATATTCTAATTTTTTTTTCCAGCACAGTGGTTAAGAGCATGGGTTCTGAAGGCAGACTGCCTGAGTTCTGATCCTGGCCCCAAGGCAAGTCACTTCATTTCTCCCAACCTCAGTCTCCTGTTCTGTAGAATGGAACTAATAATACCTATATCACAGAGTGGTTGTGAGGATGACAAGAGATAATTTATATAAAATGCATAAAACACCTCCTGGCATAGGGTAGGTATTCAATTAATACTAGTCATGTTTTTAGAGGATAATGTGTTCAAACACTAATGATGTAATTTTAAAAAGCATAGGCCTAGGAAAAAAGCTGGATACAAACATGCACAATATTAATCCAGGTTAGTGCTGAGGTGGGACCACGCGAGGAGTTATTTTATTCTTTGTACATTTTTTTACTTTTGAAAGATTCCAGACCCTCCCCAACTTTGAGGCTGGAAGGCAGGGGCAGGGTGGTTCCTTGGGGCCTCAGTGGCTGAAATGAGCCCTGGCCCCCAGCCACTCTTCAGCTTTGAGGTCTGATGCTTCCAGACCTGCTCAGGACACCGGGTCTTGGCCTCCAGAACTCTCTGGCATGACCCCGGGGGCAGCTTTTCTCTCTGAGTAGATTTTCTTTGTCTGGAAATGGACAAGGGGAGTGGCAGGCTGCTGGGGAAGTTGGAGGGACTTGGGCCAAGTTGGCAGAGGGAGTAGAGGCAGCCTCAAGGCTCCGAGGGCCCCTCAGGATCCACCCATCCACCCATCCATCCCTCTATCCACTCATCCATCCATCCACCCTTCCACCCCTCCATTCACCTATCCATCCTTCCATCCACCCATCCATCCCTCCATCCACCCATTCATCTCTCTATCCACCCATCCACCCATCCCTCCCTCTATCCACTCATCCATCCATCCACCCTTCCAACCCTCCATTCACCTATCCATCCCTTCCATTCACCTATCCATCCCTCCATCCACCCATCCATCCCTCCATCCACCCATCCATCCCTCCATCCACCCATCCACCCATCCATCCCTCCATCCACCCATTCATCTCTCTATCCACCCATCCACCCATCCCTCCCTCTATCCACTCATCCATCCATCCACCCTTCCACCATCCATTCACCTATCCATCCCTCCATCCACCCATCCGTCCATCCATCCACCCATACATCCCTCAATCCACTCATTCATCTCTCTATTCACTCATCCACCCATCCACCCATCCATCCCTCTGTCCACCCATCCATCCCTCTAGCCACCCATCCACCCACGCATCTCCCCTCTATCCACCCCTCCACCCCTCCATCCACCCATCTGTCTCCCCTTCCACTCATTCATTCCTTTATCCACTCATCCATCCATCCACCCATCCATCCCTCTATCCACTCATCCCTTCATACACCCATCCACCCATCCATCCATCCACCCATCCATTCATCCATCCCTCCATCCATCCCTCCATCCACCTTCCACCCCTCTATTCACTCATTCATCCCGCTATCCACCTGCCTGTCTGTCTGTCCATCCTCTCACACATCTATTATTTTATTCATTCACTTATTCCACAAGTATTTATTGAACACCTATTATGTGCCAGGCACTGTACTAGTCCTGAGATATAGCAACAAACAAGTCAGACACAGTTCCAGCCTCCCGGGGCTGACATTCTAGTAGAGGGCACAGCAATAAAGTAAACAAATCAATAAGTGTATAATTGCAAGTAGGTCTAAGACTCAGGGAAACCAATCAGGCTGTAGCCTGGCTGGCTGATTGTCCACCAGCTAGTCCCCACTACCCTCCTCTCCTAACACTTCTCTGTCTAGCTAGCAGCCTGGGCCAGCCCCCAGGATTCCAGGGTTCAAGGCTCCTTCCCAGAATTTTCCTTCACCATTGCCCAACTTGTCAAATTGTGAGAATTGCTGGTACACCTGTTAAAAACACAGATTTCTGGAACCCTCCTGGAGACACCCATTCAGACTGGGAATCTGTGATAGGTGGATGAGCCTTGGGGTGAGTAAGCCACGTCTCAGCTCCACTTTCTCCCCAAGCCTCAGGTGCAGCCCAGGAGCGTGGGGCAGCTGGGCGCAGGTGACGGGGCCCTGGGATGCACCTGGGCTGATTCTCACAGCCCAGAGCCCTGGAAGGGGAGGGCCCGCTGAGGTCAGGGGTCAGACCTGCTCAGCGCCAGGCTGCCAGGAGCCTGAGAAGGCCAGGCCTCTGGGAGAGCAGGCAGAGGTGACTTCAGGATCTGCCCAGATCCTAAGAAGGAGGAGGAGGAGGCAAAGGAGGAGCCTTGGAGGGACTCAGCGGCCTCAGCCAGGTAGGAAGCCTGGGCAGGGAAGATTGCAGTCATCCTGCCCAGTAGCAAGGGGCTTTCTGCCAAGACTCTGTGCAGTCCCGAACCCTCGGTGAGGCCTGCCCTGGCACCACCACTCTTATGATCCTGGGCAGGGTCTGTATTTGGTTAGGCAAATGCCCATTGTGGGCACTGGAAAGATCAAGAGCAGCTCCTGCAGGAAGAGGGGGAGGTTTGAAAGGAGAGGAATTGGAAGCAGGAGCCAAGAACGGGGCCTCTCGGAGTTTGAAAGAGATCCAGACTGCTCCCACTTCCTGAAGCTCCTGGTATACGAAAAAATGAGGGAGTTTCAAACCAGTGTTTTAAAAGTCGCTGCTATATTTTTAATCCTTGAAATGCACTCATGAGACTGCACTGCACACCTTTCCACAACAATGAAATAGGAGGACGCTGGTCATAAGAAAGTGACAGGATTCACTTTAAATATTAATTCATAGTGCATTACAGCTGGCAAAGTCTGGGGCAGGGCAGAAGTTAAAACTTGTTTGGTAAATGTCATCTGCTTGGGACCCTACTGCTGCATTTTGGTGACTGCACGAATAACCACATTGGGAGATAATTTCGGGTGTCTGGGTTTGAGACCCCCATTCCCTGCAGTTGGCAAGACCTGTGGGCAGGTCATAGAAAGACATGAGGGACTCCTTCTGGTCGGGGGCCGCAGGAGATGTGACTGGTTAAGGCAGTGCACTGCGGGAGCATGGAGGAAGCCTCTCACCCACCTGGGAAACCCAGGGGGACTTCTTGGAGGAGGTGGATCTAATCTGGGACGTGAAGGATAAATGAGCATGAGCCAAGTAGAGGAGGGCAGATAATGGACAGATAAGTCTGGCACCTTGGTATGAGGGCAGCGGATGGAGAGGCAGGTAGGCAGATGCAAAGAAGGAAAGACTCTTAGTTGTATTTGGGGATTGGAACCTTCATTCCTGAAGTCAATTCAGTCAGACTTTCTGTACTTATAGTCTATCAAGACTTTGTTTTTAATGGCATACGTGTGTATTCTTTGTAAACGAATTAGGAAATACAGAAAAGCAGAATGATCAGGGATGTTTGTTATCAGTAGTCTGAGATAACTTCAGGGCTCCCTTGAGTTTTTAGCTACCCTGACATAGGTTCCCGAGCATGTAAGGAAGAAACAGAACCCTCACCTTGGCCTCATTAACAATACGATCAGTCCCTGTGCCAGCAGCCACAGTTAACAATACGGTCAGTCCCTGTGCCAGCAGCCACAGGAAGCCACCGAGAGGGGGTTCACAGTTTTGGTGCACACCTTCTCTGTGGCAGGCACTGTATTGTTACTGCCCTCCTAAAGCTAAGGATGGGGAAAACAGAGGGACACAAATCCATTAAACAGCAGGTTACGATAACAGGAATTATGTTCTGTATTAGAGGTGATGAGGGCTGGGCCCAAGAGCTTAACACCTGAGTTCCTCTTTAGAATGAACAGAGCCAGAGAAGAAGGGGTGACAGGGCATTCCAGGCAGGGGGAACAGCATGTGCGAAGGTACAGAGGTATGAAATGACTGCAGTGTATTTGAGGTTAGGTGAAAAGTTCATCAGTTGTAAAATTTCTGGCAAAAGGAGGTGGCAGGGGTGGAGTGGGGCTGGCTGGAGAGAGGAGAAGGGAATGGAAGAGAGAAAGAGGTACTGGTTTTCTTAAAGTTAGGGTCCTGTAAAGTAAGTTTTACCATTATGGTCTCACCATTTCCACTGCCGTCTACCTGTCCCCATTTCTTCACCTCGATAGGCCAGTGGTCACATGTAAGTAGCTCTCAGGTGGGCATGTGTCATGTAGACTGTCATGTTTTGCCTGATTGGGTTTGCTTTTTGAGGTTAGCCGTCGAGATTTATAATTTGGGATTTCACATTTTTAACAAAATAATCTAGATGTCCAGCTTCTTATGAAAAATCAGAGAGCCTGATGACACTGAAGGCTCCATGTTCTCACCTGGGGACAATCAGTCAAAGTGGAAGGGCAGCAATAGGTGCCCACCGCAGACGAGGTCATAGGCTCTCCAGTTCAATCCAGCCCCTAACCTCACCCACTTTCTCATTTACACCCCGGTGTAAATGACCTCAGACCCCAATGCCTCCGAGGACCATGCAGCCTGGCTCCCAGAGGCATCGGGGTCTGGGCTCCCTGCCTTCGGAGCCTCCATGACCCCACAGATCACCCTATTTCCGGCCACCCCAAGTGCTCATCCAGCCTCCCCTAGGTCCTAATCCTGAGGACTGCGGGGTTGGGGGTCAACCATTCCTTATGGCTCCTTCACCTAAAGGAGCTGGTCTCAAGCTGCTCTGCATGGGCCAGGCTGGCTGACACTGGTTCAAGGCAATTTTTTCTTTTTCCAGACAGAAGGAAGCAAGGGCAGGAGAACGGGGATGTGGAAGGAAAGGCTGGGATCCCAGCAGCCCCAGCCTCTCTTTTTGCCTCATCTAAGACATGCATCTAGGTTCCACTTCTTCATCTGTACCTCTCTTTCTCTTCGCCAGAGCCCAATAGTCGGAATTTAGTGCCCGGGGCCAGGCACGGTGGCTCACGCCTGTAATCCCAGCACTTTGGGAGGCTGAGGTGAGAGCATCCCCTGACGTCAGGAGTTAGAGACCAAGCTGGCTTCTAAAAACTACAAAAAATTAGCCAGGCATGGTGGCAGGCACCTGCAATCCCAGCTACTCAGGAGGCTGAGGCAGGAGAATCGCTTAAGCCCAGGAGGCAGAGGTTGCAGTGAGCCAAGATCATGTCACTGCACTCCAGCCTGGGCGACAGAGCGAGACTCTATAACAACAACAACAACAACAACAACAACCACAAAAAGAATTTAGTGCCAGGAAGAGCTGAGTTCAAATCCTACTCTGGCACTTTACAGAGGTGTGACTTGAGCATCATTTATCCGGAAGCTCATTTATAAACGGGAACAATAACAACCAACTCATTGACTTATCATGGGCATGAGCTGGGGTCATACATTAAGCGACAGGCACAGTATCTGGCACTTAATATGATAAAAGGCAGCTGCGTATGTATTCTTGCTCTTCAGTCTACTTTTTTCTCTGGACGTCCACAGCAGACACTGTCATTATCCTGTGCACAGTCACTAAGATTTCTTCACCATGTTTGCATAACATACCAGCTCTTGGTGCATTTTTACTCCCAACAGCTGGCAGCTGCATCTCTCTGCAGCGGGCTGTCCTCAGGCTTTGTCTGGGAGAGACCCTGAGTTCCTGGGAATGTGCATTCTTCTATGGGTGACCCATAAAGGGTGAACCTCAGTGACAGGGGGAGTGCAGCTCCCTTGCCACTAACAAGAACATCTCCAGGGTATTGCCCACGCAGTCTGCAGTACTGCCCTCCAGGACTGAGCCTCCAGGGGACTTTGCTGATATCACAGGCTTGCTTGGCTGTCTTCCCTTTGTGGTTCTATTTCCCCCTCTTCTCTGTCATTTTTCCTGAGGACGTTTCCCAATAAATCACAGTGGCAGGAATCTTCATCTCAGAGTGTGCCTCTGGGGAAACCAACCCAAGACACTATCTCTTCTCATCTCAGCCTTCTGAATCCCCATCCCTCCCACCTTGGTTCCACTTATTCCCCACTTTCCCCATCTCTTCCCCGTTCTGCCTTCCCCTCCAGGCCAGCTTACCCAGGCACCTCCACCACCAACTTGGAAACAGATGGCATCATCTGGGTGAGAGCACTCCCTTCGCGGTGATTTATAATTCTTGATTGGGCAGCGTTATTTTTAGCTGCCTCTCTCCACCTTCTGCCATCCTCAGCCATGGAGGAAGTTCTGCCCTGTTTCTTGGGCATCAGAGGGTGGCTATGTCAGTGGTTTTCAACCAGAGACAATTGTATCCCCCAAGGAATATTGAACAATGTCTGGACATATTTTCGGTTGTCACAACTTGGGTGGATGGTGCTACTGGCATCTAGCAGGTAGAGTCCAGGCATGCTGCAAAACATCTGTTCATTGTGCAAGAGGCATTTGTGGTCCTAACTTTGGAAGCAGATTGGGGAATCTCTAAGAAGGCTGACCACAAGATGGCATGTATTGAGGCTCTGACCTCCCAAGAGAGGAAGGTCCTATCTCTATGGATACTCCTAGTCTGACATGTTGGATCAGTGATGGTCCTTTGAAACTGTCTCTCCTTGTGATGTATCAGTCAGCATTTGCTGTGTAACAATCCACCCCAAAATGCTAGTCCTTGTTATTTGAAGTTATTTAAGTTCACAGTTCTGCAAATTGGCAGTTTGGGCTGGGTCAGATGAGTGATACTTCTGATCTCAGATAGGCTCCCTCATGCGCCTGTGATCAGCTACCAGGTCAACTGCAGCCTGGCTGATCCAAACAGTTCTTAGCTGAAATGGGTCATCTCTGCTCCACGTGGTCTCTCATCCTCCAGCCATGTCCAAGCTTGTACATGTGATAGTGGCAGCATTTTAGGAGCACAAGAGCAGCTACACAGTCTCTTGAAGACTACATTGGGAACTGAGAAATATCATTTCTGCTGTATTCTCCTGGTCAGAGCAAGTTCTGTGACCAGCCCATATTCAAGGGATGGAGAAACATACTTCCCCCCTTAGTGGGAGGAGTCACAGACTATTGTCATCATTTTTGCAATGTATCACAGTGACATTTTCGTTGCAGGCTGAGGTCGTGCACTTGTTTAGAGTCCTCACAGTTAGTAGCACCAGCATACAATTTGGCGCTAAGAAACTGTCAATTACTTAGCTATGTGGCCTAGGGCAGTTCCTTAGCTTCTCTGGGCTTCAGTTTCATCATTTATAATTCAGGCAAATTATGCCTAACCTGCCTGCCTCACAAGTTGTCAGAAAGCTCAGATAAATAGTAGAGGTAGAAGGGTCTATTATTTTATTATCAGTCCTTGAAACAGAATGAGGCCCGACTGCTCCTGCTGAGTCAAGTTCTCTGTAATTTATCAGTAGCCAAGGTCTGGCAAGCCCCCGGTGGATCCTCCATCAATCCTCCTGTCTATTTTCCCAGGAAAAACCCAAGTGATTTTGCCAGAAACTCTCACGACCCTTTTCTTTCGAACTTAAATACTAAGCATCAGCCAAATGCCCCTTCAATAATTCTGTTAGCTGGTCTAAAAGCAAACTTTGAAATTTCTTGGCCTAAACCATTCTCAATGAACCCCTTTCCCAGGCAAAGGTTCGTTCTCATTCAATAAATGCAGCCTGTGTGCTCTGAGATGTCTCATAGCCACAGATTCGAAGATGCAGGAAAGAGATGTGTCCTCCGTGAATGGGGCCAGGTTGGTGGAGGAGTCTCAGGCCATCTTGGTGCCTGGTGACCTTCCTACAAGAGTGCCAGTGATCAGCCACCTAGCATCTCACAAGCCTGGGGAAAACTGAGGTCAGAGGTGTTCAAAGAAGAGGATAATTAACCCAGCCCTTGGCTATTTGTATTGTTTGGGGCAGATTCAAGAGAACAAACACCATCATTTAATTATTATGATGATTGATGAGGGTTATTGAAAGCTGACCATGACAGTGTCCCCTGTTCAAGGCCAGGGACCATACCTGTCCTATTCACGGATGTTCCCTGGTACCTTCCATTAGGCTTAGCCCATAGGAGGTGCAGGCAGTGTGGAATGATCTCATTTAATCCTTCACCAACCCAACCAGACAGGCACCATTATTATCGTCCCCATTTTACAGATGAGAAAACTGAGGACCAGAGGAGTGAGAGGATTTGTCCAAGTCATACAACCAGGAGACAGCAGAGTCAAGACTCAAACTGGGTCAGTCTGGCTCTGAAGTCCATGCTGTCTGTGGCTGCACTGTGCCCCCTTCAACTCTGCTGACTACATAACAGTCTAGGCCGGTGGGCAGGGTGTGGGAAGGTTACAAACAGATATGTGCAAAGCAGACAGATCACTCCAAGGGGTTCTTTCCACAGCGGGGGGCCCAAACGACCACTCTCTCCACCCTCCTCCAGGTCAAATGGCCTCTGCCCTTCCTTTTCTGGTGTCAGTGTGGCATGAAACACTGGGGGGAAATTTGTCCTTTTAAAAAAATGTTTTTAATTTTTTTTTTTTTTTTTTTTTTGAGACAGAGTCTTGCTCTATCACCCAGGCTGGAGTGCAGTAGCATGATCTCGGCTCACGGCAACCTCCACCTCCTAGGTTCAAGCAATTCTCCTGCCTCAGTGTCGCAAGCAACTGGGATTACAGGTGCAGGCCACCATGCCCAGCTAATTTTTGTATGTTTCGTGGAAATGGGGTGTCACCATATTGGCCAGGCTGGTCTCGAACTCTTGATTTCAAATGATCTGGCTGCCTTGGCTTCCCAAAGTGTTGGGATTACAGACGTGAGCCACCACGCTCAGCCGGCCTTTTTGTACTGATTTCACACTTACTACTTTCTTATATTAGGCCCTCTTCCAAATACTTACCCTGAATTATTTCACTGAAGTCTCCAACACCCCTAAAGAAGAAGGTTCTATAACCTTCCAGTCACACAAAAGTAAGTGGCATCACTGGGATTCAAATTCAGGCAGATTTAGCAATAATAATAATAATAACAACGGCAGTTTCCATTTTGTCTTATCATCATATGCCAATTACAAGGCTAAGTATTTTATGTGCACAAATCTGTCAGCTCTACGAGGTAGGTACCATGAGGATCTCCATTTTACAGAGAAGGAAACTGAGTCACAGAGAAGTAAAGTGACTTCCCCAACATTACCCAGGGAGTAAATGGTAGAGCCAAGATTCGAACCCAGGGCTGGCTGAGTCTAGAGTCCATGGTCTTCCCCATTGTGCCCCACCACTTCCCCTGTGGGAGTTAAACCTGTTGAGTTTGCGCATTAGATGGTATTGACTAAATAAATTAATGAATGAGTGAATGAAGGAAGAGAGTACTTCCAGGTACCCCCCTGACTCCTATCCCTAGGGACAGCAAGAGAGGAAGCAGGGGTCTCAGTTAAAGAAGTCTCAGCTCTACAGCAGCTAGGCTTCAAAGGCTGGAGAAAGGGGTTGGACCCCTGGAGAATCCCTAGGGGAACGTTTCATGACACAGCATCTTCTTCTCACCAAGCCCCTGGGGAGGGATCCCAGCTGACCAGTACTCCTGCGGCATTGACACATTTCCTGGTGAGGCAGGGAAGAGCAAGGGACTTCAGGAAAATGTTGTCACCCTTTGCCTGCAGAAAGGTCATCAGAGGCTATGTGGACGAAAACTTGGTAATGACCCTTCCGTCCATTTCTTCCAATGGAGTTGCAGAGAGTGTGGCAGAAGCCACACAGAGCAAATCATGCCATGTCTACTGGGCCTTGCAAACAGTCTCAGCATAGCCAGAGCCCTGTCTCTGGAGCAAAACTGGAAAACAATGGACCAAATCAAGATTTTAGTTGCCTCCGTTCCCATCCCCCACAACAGAAAAAACTCTACTTTCTCCTAGGTGCAAGTGGAGTTTCAAATATATTCTTTCAGCTGGGTGCAGCAGCTCACACTTGTAATCCTAACACTTTTGGAGGCCAGGGAGGAAAGATCATTTGAGGCCAGGAGTTTGAGGCCAGGCCGAGCAATATAGCAGGACCCTGTCTCTACAAAAAGTTTTTTAAAAAAATTAGCCAGGCATGGTGGTGAATGCCTGTAGTCCCAGCTACTCAGGAGGCTGAGGTGAGAAAATCACTTGCGCTCAGGGGTTCGAGGCTACAGTGAGCTAGGATCCAGCCACTGCACTCCAGCCTGGGTGATGGAGCAAGACCCAGTCTCAAAAAATAAAAACAAAAACCCTTATTTCATGATGGTTGTGTACCATATTCTGTCCATCCCTTAACCCCTGTTGTCCATGAATCCTTGAGTGACCCTACATTTATGATCCCACATAGAAGGATTCTATTAAAATAGGAGTTGGATGACATCATTCCCCTACTCAAAGCCTTCCAAGGGCTCATTTTCTCAGTTTCTCATCTCTGTCAGGTCTCTGATGAAGTGATTCTTCTTCAAAGAGGCATTTGCTGATCACCCCAGCATATCCTGTCCCCCTCTGTTTCTCTACCCTGTCGTAATGTTCTCTGCAGCACCATTACCTCCTTACACACTAGAATGTGAGCTACATGAATGCAGAACCCTGGTGTGTTCATTTTGTGTTCTGGGGACCTTCCACAGTGCCTGGCGGTTAGTAGGTGCTCAGTAAATATTTGTTGAATGAATGAATGACCCTATTTTACAAATGAGGAATCTGAGGCTCACTTGAGGTCATCTACCCTATAACTGAAAGAGTCCAGATGAGAAAAAGGACATAATATTATGGACTGTGTAATATGCTGTCATATAGTCCTCCATTATGAAAATTTAGATCATTTCTTCTGTCTCATCAATAACTCCATAACTCTCCTTGAACATTCATCTTTTTTTCCTATATCTGTTTATTTCTTTAAGATTTATTTCTTCTCTCCCTAGTTTCAGAATTTCTTTCATCATATTCTAGGAGCTTAGATTCAAATTATTAGTATTAATAAAATAGTTTTATTTAATAGATCCCACTTCAGATAATTATTTTTATATTTGCATTGTCAGTAACTATTAACAAAAATATACATAGATTTATATTTTTGTTTTTCTGGTTTTGTTGCTCAATATCAGTTCTTAAAATCCATGATCTCCCCATTCTTGGATTATTTGTTTTGATTTATTGTTTGGTCAAAAAGGGCTTGCATTTGAGTTTTTCATTTTGTTTTGTTTGAGGGCACACAAGTGGCAGACTTTCCGGGTTTTTGTCTGAGAATACATTCATGGCACCTGAAAGGTAAATATAAGAGTGGAAAATTCTTGGACCACAATAAGAATATTCCTGATATGGTTTCACTGTGTCCCTACCCAAATCTCATCTTGAATTGTAGCTCCCATAATTCCTACATGTTGTGGGAGGGACCTGGTGGGAGATAATTAAATCAGGGGGGCATTTTCCCCCATATTGTTCTTGTGGTAGTGAATAAGTCTCATGAGATCTGATGGTTGGCTCTCATTCTCTCTCTTGCCTGCCACCATGTAAGACATGACTTTGTTCCTCCTTTGCCTTTCGCCATGATTGTGAGGCTCCCCAGCCATGTGGAACTGTGAGTCCATTACACCTCTTATTCTTTATAAATTACCCAGTCTCAAGTATGTCGTTATCAGCAGCATGAAAACAGATTAATACAATTCCATGACCCAGGAATGTCCCCTTATTCTCCTTTGCAGGCATTCTTCTACCCCCAGGTGCAACCACCCTTAGAATCATAGCAATTTAGTTTTATCTCTTCTTGTACTTTATATAAATGGAATCACACAGTCTGGACCCTATGTCTGGCTTATTCTACTCCACATTAAGTTTTTCTTAATTGATACATAATAGATGTACATATTTTCACGTATGTGTGATCATTTGTTACATTTCATACCATGTGTGAAGATTAAATCAGGGTAATAGGGATATTCATCACTTTGACTCTTTATTTTATTTTATTTTTGAGACAGGGCACTCTGTCACCATGCCAGAGTGCAGTGGCATAGTCATAGCTCACTGCATCCTCAGTCTCCTGAGCCCCAGGGGTCCTCCTGCCTCAACCTCCCGAGTAACTGGGACTACAGGCACATACTACCATCACACCTGGCTTCTTTTATTTTATTTTATTATGTTGAGACAGGGTCCCACTATGTTGCCCAGGCTATATCTTTTCTTTATGCTAGGAACATCTGTTTTATTCCCTTCTAGCCATTTTGAAGTGTACAATAGTATTATTGATAACTATAATCACCCTACTGATCTATCGAACACTAGGTCTTATTTCTTTTAGATTCACCTGTGTTGTGTATATCACTAATTTGTTCCTTTTAATTATTTTTTTCTGTCTGAGTATTAGTCCACTGAATGACTGTACCATAGTTTGTCTATCCATTTTCCTCATGATAGATATTTGGGTGTTTTCCAGTTTGGGATTACTGTTATTATACAGGTGTTTTCTGTAGACACTGAATTCATTTCCCCAGGTATGTACGTAGGTGTGGGATTGCTGGATCATATAGGAGGTGAACACTGTAAGAAGCTGTCAAAGAATTTCCCAACATGCCTGCACCATTTTCCACCATCCATGCATGAGAGCTCTACTTGCTCCATGTCCTTGTCGACACTTGGAATTTGCCAGGGTTTAAATTCTTATTTTGTTTGGTTTGGGCCATTCCAGGTGTGTAGAGAGAGCTCACTGTGGTTTTAATTTGTATTTCTCTAATGTCATGACTTTGCACATCTTTTCACAGGCTTACTTAGCAGTCGTTTGGAAATATTCTTTCATGAAGTGCCTGTTCAACTCTTTTGCCTATTTGCTTCTTTCGCTTGTGGTATCAAGTTTTAGAAATCTGTGGCAAGCCTGATTCTGTTCCTTTATAAAGATCACCTGGGTGGTGGCGGTGGTTGTTTGAGGTTTGGGGTTTGGTTTTGCTTCATTTTTTTTTTTTCTTAAATACTTGCAGAAATTTTTTCTTATTCTGAAATTCCTGATATTGATTTTTGTTAGATTTGGCTAAGATACTCACTCGGCTCAGCCAATTATAGACTGAAGCCTCAAGACAGTTTTCTATTTTTTCAAATTATTTTTCTCTTTGTTCTACTCCCTCTTTGGTAATATCTGAATTGGTCCTCCATGTTTCTAAGGTTACATGAGCCCTATTAATCCTATCAAGGCCAACAGAAACAAGAAGGGGAAAATTGGACTTATCTCAGTTGAACATTTCCATTTGGGGATTCCAGCCACCCAGGAGAGGAGAGCGAGGGATGGTTATCATGGGCAACCTCAGCAGGTGGCTCAGCCTTGGGCCAAATGGTGTCTTTTCTCTGGTAATTGTGGAATCAGAGAAATAATGAAGGCAATGCCCTTACTGCCTGCCGAGCCTGGCTTCCCTCAGTGGCCACCAGCCAAGGATTAACACCCACTTGGGCTTCACGACAACATGGTGGCCCGTACTACATCCTTCCCAGAGGCACCAGCTGGATTTAAATGAACCTATTTGTTACTTCCCATTCCTGACAGTTGTACGCTCTGGGGTCTGTTCCACTAACTGGAAGGTGACTTACTCCTTCATGACCTTCTATAAATCTGTTCAGACCTTCTTTCAGTCAAATCTCATCCACACTCTATTTTGCATAAATTATATGAATTTATATGGATGCCAATCTCCCCTAGTTTTCAGCACTATTAAAGGCTTTCCCTGATTTTTATATTCCTTTGGTAATTTCGACATATACCCTAGAGAGGGACATAGTTAAATCTTACTGCAAAAGTCATCCCCTAACCCATAAGTCCTTTTCTCATTCCCTGAAGCCACATGAAGCTAACATCTAATTAAATAAAAATCAGGCCTCACCTGGTAACATGCTCATTGTATTTTATTATACAATCCAGGAGCCCTCTTATTAAATCTAAATTGCACACATAACTAAGCATATCGTAGATATTTAATCATGGCCTAGGGCCTGTTTTTCCTCCAGACCTCAGACATCTTCAGGTTTTGAGAAAAGAGATAGATGTCCCTGTATAGCTTTGGAAGGGCTTTTGTTTATATATGTCAGAAGGGTCTGGGGCTGGCCACTGCCTTAGAAATAGTTTCCTCCTTCCCTAAGTACCATGCAGTTAATGCAGCCAGGGCCAATTGTCTCCTACACAGAGTCCTCCACCAGGTGGTCCTCCCCACCAGCCTTAAGACCTGTAAGTCTTCTGCCCACACTCCTTATACGCTCATCAGGCTGAATATGCAAGTCCTAGAACTTGAGTTGCTCCTTCATCCCCATGCCTTTGCACACACTGTTCGGCCCATCTGGAATGCCACTGACCTTTCTTACCCTAGTAAACACCAGGTCAGCCTTCACATTTCATCCAAGATATCAACTCCTCTGAAATACACATCCCTTTCCCAGACTCTCTAGCTGTAAGCACAGGGCTCCATTTCACCCCTGTAGCACTTTCCATGGTGCATCGTAGAGGTGGATTTGGGTTCCGTCTCCTGAACTGAACTGAGAGAGGGCAAGGATGGTGATTTCTTCATTGTCGCATCCTCCTAGTTGAGTTGATTCAATGCCTGGCATATTGTCGGAGCCATTACTAGTTTCTGAATGAGCAAAAGGATGGATGAAGGAAGAAAGGAAGGATAAATGGATGAATTGCTGAATGAATGAATGAATGAATGAATGACGAATAGAAGGATGGATGGGTGGGTGGGTGGATGAATGGACCAAAAGACAAATGGGTGGATGGGTGGAAGAAAGGGAGGAAGGGAGTAAGAAGGAAGGAAGGAAAGAAGGAAGGAAGGAAGGAAAAGAGGAAGGAAGGAAATATGGATGGAGGGTGAATGATTACATGATGGATAGATTGATGAGTGAATGAATGGATGGTTGGATAATGGAAAGATGGATTGATGGAAGGAAGGATGAATGAATGGTGAATGGAAGGATAGATGGATGAATAGATGGACATATAGAAGAAAAATAACTGGGTAGAGTGGGTAGATAAGGGGTTTGATACCAAGAGTTATAATGAGAGTTATAGACATAACTTATACCCAGATAAGTGTACTAATATTAAAGGTACACCCTTGCTGTGTTTTAACAAGGCTCCTGTGTATCTGCCACCTGGATCAAGATGCAGGGCATTACCAACACACCCTACAATATCCCTGTGCCCTTCCCAATCAATAACCCACCCCTTGACCAGGTGCAGTGACTCACATCTATCATCCCAGCACTTTGGGAGGCCATGGCGGAAGAATTGCCTGAGCTCAGGAATTTGAGACTAGCCTAGGCAACGTAGTGAGACCTCATCTCTATTAAAAAATCAAAACAATTAGCAGAGCATGGTGGCACATGCCTATGGTCCCAGCTACTTGGGAAGCTGAGGCTGGAGAATTGCTTGGGCCCAGAAGATTGAGGCTGCAGTAAGCTATGATTGTGCCACTGCACTCCAGCCTGGGCAACAGAGTGAGACCCTGTCTCAAAAAAATAGTAAAAAAAATAACCCACCCTTATGGGTCATCACCATTCTGACATCTACCACCATCAGTAGTGTTCTTCTTCTTGAACTTCATAAGATGGAATCATACAATATGTTCTCTTTGTGCCATAGGCCCCTTCTTGAGAGTTGACCAATTTATTTTTTATTTCTCATCCCATCTGAAAACTCAGCTTGAGTGACCATGTCCACTGACACTTGCTGATGTCTATCCCTCTTCCTCTGTGTAAAGTACATTTCCCTCAAGATCTCATCACCTATGGCTAGACAATGGCTTCAATAGGATCCATTTCAATTCACAAAGCAACCCTGTAAGTAGGGTGTTTGTATTCCGCCAATTTACAGATGAGGAAACTGAGGTTCAGAATGGTTAAGTCATTTGTCTCAAATTCTACCAGCTGTAAAAAAGTAGCCTCAGGCAGTTTGAATCCAGAACCTACCGTTAGCTCTGTCCTATCTCGCAGCAGAGGCCTGTGACCCAGTATACATATTTGTTGATTGATTGAATGATAGCACCTGTCTTGCTGGTTTTTGGAGTTGCAACATTAGAAGTGCCTAGGATTACTGCACAGGGAGTGGGTCAAGGCCAGGCCAGCTTCACTTGCAAGGTGAGCAGCAGCTTTATGTCCCCTGATAGTCTAGTCTTGATTTGACTCATGCCTGAGCAGGCCACTATGGGAGGCTGAGACCTGGAGGTTTGGCTCAGTGATCAACGCCCCCAAAAGCTATCAAAGGCTGGAAGCACAAAGTTGTTCATTTGGGCTACAGAAGAAACCCTTAGGCAGTTGAGCAGCCAACAGCATTTGTGCTAGCAAAAGAGATAAAGAAAGGATGTCAGAAAAGTGTAATTTTTTAATCCCCCAGTTTTCTTGAAGAGGGAAAAAAGAGAGAGAGAAAGGGTGAAATGGGCCTAATTCTAAATGAAGAGTGGCATGCAGTTAATGATGACTCATTTTTTAAATGGATGTTTGACAAGAACAAGAAAGAATTAAAATCAGGACAATTAGGAAGTAATGAAGAGCTTAAAAACACAGAAAAAAGCAGGTAAGGAAATCACCCTGGAAGGCTATAATTAGATATGACTCAGCCCTACGCAGGGCCAGGCTGGGGGGTGGGCGTCCCACAGGGTATCTATGAGAATGATTCCGAAGAGTGGGTGCACATGAGAGGGCCTCCGAAAATTCAGCTGGACCACAGTCCTTGCCTCTGCCCACTTCTTGCCTTGTCCAGCATCACCACGCTCACCCAGTCTTTCTCTCGCCAGTAGCCCTTACGTCCTCTTTCACCCTGTGTCCCAATGTGTTTGCCTTAAGCAGACAGAGGAATCTGTCTAGACACAAGGTGATTGTCATTCCTTGTTCCAGATCCTTCTGTCACTTTCCAGGGCACATCAGATAAAATCTAAATGCCTCATCTTGATCTCCAAGTTCTAGGCTAAGATATGTGCTAATGTCCAACTCTGTCTCGAGCCAGGTGTTCCCTCACTCTGTACGTGCCAGGATTCCGGCATCTTCACACCTACCAAGCTTCCTCCAACCTCGGGGCCTTTGCATGTGCTGTTTCTTCTACTTGGAACACCTCCTCTTTGTTGGAAGGGCAGAGGTACTTCTCAATCTTCAAGATTTTTGAGTTTTTGTTACTGGTTGTTTTCTGAGACAAGGTCTCACTCTGTCACCCAGACTGGAGTGCAGTGGCGCAATCATAGCTTACTGCAGCCTCAATCTCCTGGGTTCAAGTGATCCTCCCACCTCAGCCTCCCAGAGTGTTGGTATTACAGGCCTGAGCCACTGCACCTATCCATCATATGATATTTCTTTACAGCCTTTATCATGGCTAATGATTTTGGCTTTTGTTCATTTGCTTGCTTTTATGCTGTCTAGTTCCTCCTCTGGAATATGAAGGCGGGATCATGGATTTTTATTTGCCAAAGTATTACCCAGCACCTAACATATGAATTACTCATAGTAGAATAAATGAGAAAGCAGCCATCTAAGCAGTGGTTCTAGTTCTGGCTTCAGACACAGCTGGATCCCAGGTGACCAGCATTATCAGGAATCTTTCTCTGTTCACCTCTCAGGTCTGCTTTCTTCTGTGCAGTCTTCATTCTCAGGCAGGCTCTTCTCAAGGAAGATTTTTGTTCTATCCCTTTAACAACACCAGTGGAAAGAAAGGCTGTCCTTTAGACTCTCTTTTGCCAAAGTCAAGTCACCATTTATTCATTTGACAAGTCTTTATTGAGCACTTACTATATTCTAGGCACCATTGTAAGAATTGAGGCTCATGAGTAATCAAAATGGACTGAGTCCTTGCCATCTTGAAGCTTACATTCTAGTGGGCAGACAACAGTCAGACCCTAATAAGCGCTCTGAAACAATTATAATTGAGGTGGAATTGGAGAGTATTGGAAGTGGTGGGGTAGAACTCAGTTAGTGTGTGTTGCCTCTGATTGCCCTGCCTAGAGGCACTTGTTTCTCCTCAATCAATCCCACGGCCATGAGAGTAAAAGCTGAATTGTTCTCCCAAGGAAAATGGGGTGCTCTTATCAGAAAGAGAGGGGATAGAGCTGGTCAGGAAAACCCAGGAACTGTCTTAAGCAGACTGTGGAGGCAACAGGCTCAGGGACTCAACATTTCACTTCTAGACCAAGTATTCACGGTGTGTAGGACTCAGTACCAGCCATCATGGAAGAGGCTCTGGGCACTAGAGAGGGGAGTGGTCATTTCTGGCCTCCTGGCTTAGGGCAATGGTTCTCACTGCTGGGGTGGGACACTGGTGTGTCAGGACCAATCAAGAGGTTCCAGAGCACACAAGTCTTGATACTTGCTTGATATACAAATATTGGATTCTAGAGAAATCAGAGCAGATTCCAGGAGGTCCTTGAAAGAAATGTCACTTTCAGTCACTGACAAACTTTTCTGAGCAGGAAGAAAGGACGTGGGCTCACCATAGGTAGATACACGGGGGTCTGCGCCTACCTTCTGTCCTATTTCAGCCACAACATGCCTGACGCCATGAAGCTATCACTGGTGGGAGTTGGCAGCCCTGGTGGCTACAAGCTACTAAACTGCTTTACTTCTCTGCCAAATGTTTTTCCAACCATGAAATCTAGGGATGCCCATGAGAATGCTTAGCCTCGTCTGTCTTTGCAGGTCTCTGAAGAGGAAAAGTTGAGAGTTGCAATTTAATAGCACTGAGGTAATATTTAATCCAGAAAGGGCAACTTCCAAAACTGGTTGTGTTTGAGGAGGAGGCTAAACTTTGGGTTGGGCTTGTTTTCAGCAAGATTGACGGGTTTCTTGGTTCCCCCTTGTGACTCGTAGGCATTTGAGGTTGAGATTGGAGACCAAGGAATCAGAAGTTATTGCCTTTTCCTCAAGATGACCATCACAAGAGTGGCATCTGTTTTTTTGTGGGTTTTTTTTTTTTTTTTTTTTTTTTTTTGGTGGTGGTTGTTGTTGTTTGGGGTTTTTTTTTAGAGACAGGGTATCTCTCTGTCACCCAGTCTGGAGTACAATGGCACGATCATAGCTCACTGCAGCCTTGAACTCCTGGGCTCAAGCAACCCTTCCACCTCAGCCTCCTGAGTAGCAGGGATTACAGCCATGCGCCACCATGCCTGGCTAATTTTTATTTTTATTTTATTATTTATTTATTTATTTATTTCGAGATGGAGTCTTACTCTGTCGCCCAGGCTGGAGAGCAGTGGCACGATCTCAGCTCGCTGCAAGCTCCACCTCCTGTGTTCACGCCATTCTCCTGCCTCAGCCTCCCGAGTAGCTGGGACTACAGGTGCCTGCCACCACGCCTGGCTAATTTTTTGTATTTTTTAGTAGAGACAGGGTTTCACCGTGTTAGCCAGGATGGTCTTGATCTCCTGACCTCGTGATTCGCCCACCTCGGCCTCCCAAAGTGCTGGGATTACAGGCATGAGCCACCACGCCCAGCCTAATGTTTATTTTTTAATGTTATAGAGATGGGGCCTTGCTTTGTTGTCCAGGCTTGACTCCAACTCCTGGACTCAAGAGATCCTCCTGCCCTGGCTTCCCAAAGCACTAGGATTGCAGGTGTGAGCCACTGCACCCAGCCTGATTTTTACATCAAATGTCATCTCAAAGGGTTTGGTAATGATGCCTAGACCACAGTGTTGAGAGCAGATCCGGGCTCAGCAGGAGAGTGTACTGTGATCCACTAGTAATGTCTGCCAGGGACATGAGAAGGGCAGGTTGTGCACACATGACAGATATTTGCCACACCTGATCAAATGGTTAACACTGTGAAAAATGCCCAGCTGGAAATAGATGCAAAGCATTAACAGACTGCTCATCCTGAGGCCACATGTCACGATGAAAACAGACTGAGGTCAGACCATTCCTGGCTCTACCACTTGTATAACTGGGTAATCTTGGGCAAGTCAAATACCTCTCAGCCTCAGTTTTCTCATTATCTCATTACAAAAAATATATATATTTTTAAGTATTAAATGAGATCACATTTGCAAAATTATTCATAGGTAGTAGGGACTCAGTAAGCTTTACTTCCCCCCTTCCCACTCTCTTCTAAATCCACCCAACCTGAGGAGGTGGGAAGTCAAGAAGGAAAGGGAAAAGGCCTTGGAGTAACTGGGATAAGGGAAGTGCAGAGGGGCTGACCTGGAAATGAATGGAAATTGGAACAATTAGAAAGCAGTGGGGGCCAGGCACGGTGGCTTATGCCTGTAATCCCAGCACTTTGGGAGGCCAAGGCGAGCAGATCACCTGAAGTAAAGAGTTTGAGACCGGACTGGTCAACATGGTGAAACCCTGTCTCTACTAAAAATACAAAACTCAGCTGGGAGTGGCGGCGGATGCCTGTAATCCCAGTTACTCAGAAGGCTAAGGCAGGAGAATCGCTTGAACCTAGGAGGCAGAGGTTGCAGTGAGCCAAGATTGCACCAGTGCACTCCAGCCTGGACACAGAGCGAAAAGAAAACAGTGGGGAGTTTAAAAATCTACAACCCCAAAGCTTCCAGAACTGGAGATGCAAGCTCGTCTGGCTGACATAGAGCCCCCTGGAGAGACTCTTGGTGTGGTGGTTAAGAGCATGTGTATTAGAGTCAGACTACACAGGGTTAAAAACCAGCTCCACCACCTACTGGCTATGTGATGTCCCCTTTTTGTGCCTCAGTTTCCTCACTGTAAAATGGCAGTGGAAAGAGTACCTTCCCTATAGCAATGATGCATTAAATAAATGAGCTCTACGGAGAGGTCTGGCATAGCTCCTAGTACGTAGTAGGTGCTGTTGTAAGGTAATGATGATGATGTTGATGATCTCGCAAGCATCTGCTTCCTCTGTGGCCTGGAAGTGCATCACTAGGCCCCTTTCTGTCTGTCCCATTATCACCACAGGATAATGGGGGACATTGAAGACATAGCCGTAGAGAAGAACTCCCCCAGCTCCTTCCAGGAAATGTGCCCCTCTCATGACCAGGGGTTGGAGGTGTCCCAGCCTGCTGGGTAACTGTGCCACGTGGGGAGGTCTCTCAGTCTCATCCGGGCAGATGGCATCCCTGGGGTCCCTCATTCATTATCACAACAGCAGAACCTTGCCACTTTCCACTCTGATGCCCCTGTAATCAGCCAAGAAAACTTGCAATTTGATATTTGGAAACAATTAGTCCAGTTCACGGCCTCTGCAGCATCAATTAATGCAGACGTGGCCATAAATTACAGGGAAGCAGGAACTGGCACAAGAGGATGAGGTCACAGCAACCACAAACCTTTGGCTCGGAGGAGGTTCCCTGGGAAGAGGAATGACCACGGAGGGTCCTTGTCTTCTTCAGTCACACAAGTGGGGCCCCTTTCCCCCAGGAGTCGCCAGAGACCCATAGCCAGAAGCCTGTGCCCAGAGCCTCTGAGCTCAGGAACAAAAGTGCGTGGCCAAGAAACCTGGAGTGTCCAAAGCTCAGGCAGGCCAACTCAGCCATCCTGCTGCCGCCACACAGACCTGCCCCCATGCTCTCCTCCAGCTAAGAGGAAGGTGCTGCAAACCCCCAGTCTCTGAGTCTCTCTAGAACAGTCTCAGCTCTGCATGACCCTCAGTGCAAAACAACACTGGCACCCCCAACAACCCTGCCGCGGGCAGAGGGTGCTCCCTGGCATGTAAAAAGGGCTTCTTGGGGCTCCTCTCTCAGAAGCCTCAGCCTACACCTGTCCAGAAGTAGGTGCCAAAATGTCAGGCTGACTTTGCTTTGTGCCCCCTGCTCAGCCACATGCTGGCTGTGTGACCACATGCAAGACTGTTAACCCTTTCAAGCTGCAGTGTCACCTCTGTAAAAAGGGATTTAAAAAAAAAAAAAAAAAGTAGACAAATGGGCCGGGCGTCGTGGCTCATGCCTGTAATCCCAGCACTTTGGGAGGCTGAGAGGCAGGAGGATCACTTGAGGTCAGGAGTTCAAGACCAGCCTGGCCAACATGACAAAACCCCATCTCTACTAAAAATACAAAAATTAGCTGGGTGCGGTGGTGGGTGCCTGCAGTCCCAACTACACAGGAGACTGAGGCAGGAGAATTGCTTGAGCCCAGGAGACGGAGGTTGCAGTGAGCCAAGACCGCGCCACTGTACTCCAGCCTGGGTGACACAGCGAGACTCTGTCTCAAAAAGAAGGTAGACACATGGGCTTAACACAGCGCCTAGCACATAGAAAGCATGTCGTCAGTGGGGCTTGCTGCTGGCAGTTGCTAAAGCAATAGTTAACAGAAAAATAGCAAAAATCACAGAGGGTTTCAGAGCTTACAGAATACCATCTATTCTCCCAACGGTGGGGAAAAGGAAGCAGATAGCTCACTTCATTTCCAAGCTCACCCACGAGGCTCTTGGCAAGCCTCAGGGTTGTGCTCTCTGGCTGCAGGCCTGAGGCATCAGCTCTGTGCCACGTGGACCTCTCCCTAGGGCAGCTCGCAACCTGGCCTCTTGCTTTTCCAGGGCTCTTAGGAGAGCAATGGCAAGAGGAAAGGACAGAAGCCACTGCCTTTTTGTCACCTGATCTCAGCAGTGCCAGCCCCTTGCTTTTGCTGTATCAATTCATTAGAAGCAGGTCACAAGGTCTCACCCACACTTGAAGGGGAAGGAGTCACAAGGGGTCTGACTGTGAATACCTGGCTGTGTGACCAAATACAAGACTGAGCTGGGGTGTCTTGAAGTCTGCCTCCCCTTGAGGGACAGCTGATGTCCATACCAACTGCCAGGCCCTGGGTAAATGCTTTTCAAAATCGCTGTAAGGGCCAGGTGCGGTGGTTCACACCTGTAATCCCAGCACTTCAGGAGGTCAAGGCGGGCAGATCACCTGAGGTCTGGAGTTTGAGACCAGTCTGGCCAATGTGGTGCAACCCCATCTCTACCCAAGATACAAAAATTATCTGGACACAGTAGCAGGAACCTGCAGTCCCAGCTACACAGGAGGCTGAGGCAGGAGGATCACTTGAACCCAGGAGGTGGATGTTGCACTGAGCTGAGATCACACCACTGCTGGAGATCACTCCTGGGTGAGTGCGACAGAGCAACACTCGTCTCAAAAAAAAAAAAAAAAGTTGGAAGAAAGGTTTTCAAATCTTCCCACTGCAGGCATCACCCTGTTTAATCCTCTCTATGACCCCATGGGGTGAATAGTACCTGCCTCTGGATTGGGAAGAGCAGAATCCATGATCATCCAACAGAGAAAAAGGTGAATTCTCTCCTTAAAAATATGAGAAGAGGGAATGCCAGCCGAAAAGCAAAATGGACACTAACAGACAAAAAGAAAAGGAAGGGAAAAGTCTGCCAGACACCATGACTATCCCTATTTTGTAGGTGAGAAAGTTGAGGCTCAGAGAAGTTAGATAATTGCCTCCAAATTGGGAGGAGCTGCTGGAATTCAAACCTGATTTCAGTGTTAGCATCTCGCTCCACAAAGGTCAGGCCGTGGTCCTTGGGACAACTACCATGGACTGCGGAGGCCGCCCTGCACTTGGAAAGCTGAATCTCTGATTAATGGGGTCAGGGAGCCAGCATCCTGGCTGGACAGGGGAACCTTGCAAATGAACCATAATTCAGTAATGTGATTTCCTCGCCTGGAGCAGACTGGGTGTTCTGGGCTAGGAGAGCAAACTCCTCGGCCTGTCTGACGTGGTGTCATTGGAGACTAGAAGGGCCCTTAGTAATTGTAGCCAGAACTTTCCATTTGGGTTAAAATCAGAACAGAGCTAATCCCATTGGGAGGAAAACAGCCTTGAACCCCCAAAGGTAGCAAAGCTAAGCAGTGTAACCCAGGAGGCAAATGAAGAGGCCCTGCCCATCCTGAGCCCAGCTCAGACCAGGGCTGTCTTCCAAATGTGGGTGGAGATCATGCCCAGAAGGGATAAGGACTTATGCCCCAGCCAGGCCTAGGTCCTCATCCCACCCCTGCCACTATCTGATTGCAGGACCCTGATCAAGCCACAAAACTCTTCCAAGTCCCAGTCTCCTGACTTGTAAAATAAAAGTGATAATCATCTAAACTCACAGGACCACCAAGAGGATAAGGAAGTGTCGAGTTTGCAAAGCCACTCAACTCATAGTAGGTGCTTTAAATAGTCACTCATCTCGGTGAATGGACACACCAGGCAGAGACCTCCACCACCCCCATGCCTTCATGTTTGTGTTCCTCATGCCGGGCTCAGACTTGGTCCACAGTCACGTTTAGTTAATCAGGGAGATAATCAAGGAAGAATGCAACTTCTGAACCGGGTGAAGGCTTGGAAGATGCAAATTCAAGAATTTGAGCCATTCTCAGATGCTGAGTCCATATGAAGTGGGTCATACTCCTATTTTTAAAGAAAGTTTTGACCAAATGAGTCAACAATGTTTACTTCCTCTTCACTTGACAATAAGAGTGTATTTTAACCACTGCAAAAAGCCACGTGCTCCCCAACACCTGACAGGCAGCCTGGTGTGAGACTGGTTATGAACAGCTCTTGTCTGTCACTGAAGAGGGTTCCCTAATCCCCTACAAAGACATGGATGAATCTGGGGTGCCTGCCATATGCCCTGCCCTGCACTCTTCTGCCTGATCTACAGCGAGTCTCAACTTCCTAGAAAACCCTGAAATAATGTGCTTTGCTCTGTGACCTTGGGAGAAAGACTTCACCTCTCTGAGCTTCAGAAAATGGGGTGTATGTCAACATCTCTCAGAGCTATCACAGGAGTTGGAGGAGACATGTGCATCACAGTGCCTGGTGCCTGATTTAAACCCTCAGTGAATGGTAGTTCTCATTGTTCTAGGGTGATTCTGGAACTCATAAAGACTCTCTCAGGTCCCAAAAACTGAAGCTGGTTGTATTTCCTTGGAAGCAGATCAGAGAGGAGAGGAGCACTTGCTGAAGACTCACAGGACTGAGAGGAGAACAGGTATTCTGAAGGCACAGGGTAGACTGAGGACAGGTGAGGGTGACCTGCCCCCTTGCCACCCTGCATGCCCTCCTGAATGCATCGTGCCTCCACTCATAGCAATCTTGATGTTTTCCCTTCTGCTTGGCACAGGGGGCAAAGATATCCTCCACCGTAGGTAAATTCTGACCAGTTTCCTAAGGAGAGGCACAGAGACAAGAGCAGGCCCGTGACAGAGAGGTGGATGGTCCAACAGTTGTGGTCACCCATGGTCTCAGGGCCCGTCAGAGCCCCTGGCACCTGAAAGGTGGAGGCTGTGTGCAGGCATGTGTCTTGTGTGCACGTGAGTACATGCATGTATCAACTGCATGTGAGATGCTCTATTCCCCAAAGTCCAGTCGTCCTAGACCAGCAGTGACTCCAGCACACAGGGTTGCAGGAAGAATCTTCTTATCTGCCAGGAGGGGCTGCCTGCTGCATTTGGGGGCTGCTGGCTGCAGATGGCCAGATATTACATTCTGCTCGATCTCCCATCTGGTGGCTGCTCTGGCCAGCCAGGAAAATTCCCCACAGGCTGTCTCTGGGCTCTGGACAAGCCACTCTGCCACACCCCGACCCTCCAGTGACCCTCAGGCAGGACTGTGTTCAGCAATCCGGAGGATCCACGCCCTCCAGCAGAGTGGCCCCCCTGCCCCTGCCCAAGGCAGCCTCTCTGCCCTCATCTCCCAGTCAGCTTCCCCAGAGCAGGGGCCAAGAGCATGGGATTTGACACCCGATCCACCAGCGATCACGTCCTGGCTCCACTGGGCATTTGCCTAACCTCTCTGACCCTCAGTTTCCTCTTTTGTGATCTTACATCATGGGGCCATTGAGAGGATAAAATAGGAGATGAAGCATATCATGTAGGGTCTCCCCACCTCTGCACTGCTGACATAATGGTCCAGATAATTCTTTGTGGTGGGGGCAGCCATGCGCACTGTAGGGTATTGAGTGGTATCCCTGGTCTCCACCTCTCCCTCAGTTGTGACTACCAAAAATGTCTCCAGGCATTGCCAAGTGTCTCCTGAGGCACAAAGTCATCCTGTTGAGAAGTACGGGGGTAGACTGTTTCCTGGTGTGTAGTGTCATGTCAGCAGTGATGGATGGAGGCTATCTGGGACTGGCAACCATTTTCTGAGTTAAAAGAAACTGCACTGCTGTAGGGTGCTTAGAACATTCACAGGCACACAGAAATACTCAACAAACATTAGCTATTATTGTTGTTGTCTTGCCAAAAGACCTTTCTAGTCCCCCCTAGACTAGAAAGTCAAATGAGGCTTTGAAACCTGTAGTGTGGTTCAGTGTTCATTCATCAAACATGTATGGAGAGCTACAAGGCAGCCTGGGAAGGATATAGATACAGACCCAGTTCCTAAGTAGGTAACAGGAAGGGGTGCAGGAAGAGCAAACACCAGAGGCTGGAAAAGTCCCTGCTTTCATCCCACAGGGCAGCTGATACTTTGGAGGAGATGTGCAAAAATGGAAACAGCTCAAGCACGGTGGCTCACACCTGTAATCCCAGCACTACGGGAGGTCGAGGAGGAAGGATCACTTGCTCGGGAGTTCAGGACCAGCCTGGGAAACATAGGGAGATCCCGTATCTACTAAAATTCAAATAAAATTAGCCAGGCATGGTGGTGTATGCCTGTGGTCCCAGTTATTCAGCAGGCTGAGTTGGAAGGATCGCCTGAGCGCATGAGGTCCAGGCTGCAAGGAGCCCTGGTTGTGACACAGCGCTCCAGCCTGGGCAACAGAGCGAGACCCTATCCAAAAAAAAAAAAGAGTAGCAGCAGCCCTTCCCCCTCCCCCTCTACTTTCTCCTTCGCTTTGCTGAGACCATATCCCACCTCCAGGTACCCCCAACCAGCAGTGCCAGATGCGTTGGGCGGCCCCCGCTCCCCAGCCTTCAGTTCCTGTCCCAACCTCATAATCCCCAGATCCTTTTCCCAGAAACATGATGATCCTGCTCAGTGGACATCTATTGATCCCAGAACAGACAGGGTACCTGGAACATGGAAGTTTCAATGCTAAAACCAGGAAAGTCCTGGGCACATCAACAAAGTTGGTCACTCCACCTACGACCTCTCAGCTTGCAGGCCCTTTACCCATGCCCTCCTGTGCTTCTGAAGGCATATCATTCTGGGATGATTCAGGTCCACTGCCCACCTTCTCATCCCCCACAAAAGAGCAGGCTCAGGGCCAGGCAGTCCAACTGCCACTTCACAGCTGCTCAGTAAAGCCCGCTCATCTGAAGCTCTGAGGCAGGAGAATTCGAGAACACAGGGAGAAGTGCAGAGAGGGAAAAGGACTTATCCAGGGCCATCCACAGGGTTAGCGGCAGAGCTGGGACCAGATCCCAGGCCTTCTGGATAAGCAGAATCATTTAAATTTAAAGGAGAGCAATGACAATAACTGAGGTCTACTAAGTTCTTACTCTGTCCCAGCTCTATACTGAACACTTTACTGGCATCGTGTTGCTGAATACCCTCATCCTGACCCCAAAAGTTAACATTGTTATTATCAAGACCATTTTACGGAGGGAGAAACTGAGGCACTGATGCATTCAATGACTTACCCTAGGGTACCCAGCTGGGAAGCTGTGGAGTCAGGATTCAAACCCAGGAAGTCAACACCAGTTACAGGAGACAACCACTGTGCCACACAGCCTCCTATGAGCAGCCTTTCACCCTGGCCCCTGGCAGTACTGATGTTGGAAAGTAGGAGTTTGGGACCCTTGCAAAGTGCTGCAGTGAGGAGCATGCACACACACACACACACACACACACACACACACACCCCTTTCACTTACTGTGGGTCTCTGTCTGAGGATCCCTCAGACACCACCTAATGGTGGTGGTTCAGCTACTGTGGTAAGCTAGAGCTATTGCAGACAGGCGCCCCTCCCAGAGTGGTTCATCTCTACTGTAGTGGAGTCATTAGCTCTCTTTATAATTCACAGCGTCCTGAGGGATGGAGGCAAGTGACAAGAGACAGAAATGAAAGGAGAGATGGTATCCATTTAAAACTCTTTATTGAGACTCTGTTAAGTGTTGGAGAACCAGACATCAATATAACACAGAGACAGAAAACAGACAGGCAAGCAGGGAGCTAATCATAGTGTGATCTATGCTGGGCTGGAGGTGAGCCCAGGGGACTCTGGAAATACCAGAGAAGCGATTTCACCCAGTCTTTGGAAGTAGGAGAGGCTTCCTGGAGGAAGTGATGTCTCCACCGACATCTGAAGGATAAGTAGGATTGAGCTAGGTAAAGAGCAGGGGTGGTGGGCAGCATATTCCAGGCATAGAGAAGAGCTTGTGCAGAGGCCTGGCGGGGAAGACAGTGGCCCATCCCAACAATTGTCAGTCACTCTGTTCAGCTGGGTCACACTCTATTCAGTTTGAGGATAGTCATGAGATGGGAGAGGGGAGAGGCAAGGCTGGAGAGGTGGTCAGGGGCCATATCAGACAGAGATCTTCAGCTCATTCTATCATGAGGGCCATGGATGACCACTGGTAGGCTTGAAGTAAGGAGGTGACAGGATTATATCTATGTTAGAAAATTATTCCAATTGTTGGATGGAGAATTGGATAGGTGGAATGAAGCTAGTGTGGACATGTACACTAGCACAAGCTCTTGATTCTCCAATTTCCCTCAGTATTTACCTCAGTAGATTGATGGGTGCAAAAAAGGAATGAAGAAAGAAAAAAGAGGGAGGGAGGGAGGGAGGGAGGAAGATGAATGGATGAATGGATGGATAGATGGATGGATGGATAGATGGATGGATGGATGAAACCCATGGGAAGCCAGGTACAGTGGCTCATGCTTGTAATGCCAACGCTTCGGGAGGCCAAGGCAGGCAGATCACTTGAGGTCAGGAGTTTGAGACCAGCCTGGCCAACATGGTGAAACCTCGTCTCTACTAAAAATACAAAAAAATTAGCCAGGTGTGGTGGCATCCATCTGTAGTCCCAGCTACTTGGGAGGATGAGGCAGGAGAATCACTTGAACCCAAAAGGTGGAGGCTGCAGTGAGCCGAGATTGCACCACTGCACTCTAGCCTGGGTGACAGAGGGAGACTCCATCTCAATTTAAAAGAAAAAGAAAAAGAAACCCATGGGGATAAAATAAGACTCAATGAACACAAGTCTAAGGAGAAAATATCTCAACTTGGAATATGAAAAACTTTCATAATAATCAAAATAGTCCAAAGGTGGCAAGAACTGCCTTGAGAGACAGTGAATTCCCTATATGTGGGAGTATGGAGGCACAACTGAGATGAGGCATAAGCATCGTAGGAATAAATAATAGTATTAGTACATTACTTTTATATAGGGCTTTATATGTCTAAGACAGTTTCATGTACTTTATCTCCTTTAATTGTCATAACAATCTTGTATCTTGAGTATTATCCTCTTTTCACAGATGAGGACATTCAAATACAGAGACACTGAGTGACTGATTTTCCCAGCTAGGAACAAACAGAACTTCCCCTAGAAGCCTCCCGATTCCAAGTTCCCTGCTCTTTCCAAAGAACCTCAACTGAACTCTGAAATTCCTTCTAACCCTGAAACAGTAGATTTCTTAGCTGGGGAGACATTCCTGCCCTACAGGAATAATAATGATATTTTTTAGCTGTTGTTAGCTTGCTCTAACCCAGACAACTGGTTTATCAAGACAGGCAGAGCAACACAATGGAAATAGAGCATCCAGAGTCATCAAACCATCCTCTTAGTGGCTGTGTGGCCTTGGGCAAGTCACTTCACCTCTCTGAGCCTTAATTTCCTAATCTATAAAATGAGGGTTATTAATATCAGTGTCACAGGGTTCTTAAGACAGTTCAGTATGACAACGTATATAATGGGCTGTATCCGTCAGGATTCTTTTCGTTGTAAATGACAAAAACCCCACTCCAAGGAGACAGATAAAGGAATGCATTGCATCCACAGTTTCCTCTGTCCTCTGCTTGTCTCATCTCTTGATTTGTATAAACCTCAGTCTCTTCTCCTGCAGATGAGCCTTTCCCAAGCGGCAGTAACAATACCACTAATAGCTTCAGCTTAGCAGCCTCAGCAGGAAGACTGCTTCCTTCACCCAGTAACAGTATATTAGTTCCAGGGAAGAGGCCTGATTGGCTCTGCTTGAGTCACTTGCTTACCTTTCAGACCAATCACTTTAGAGGAAGGGTATGAGGTGCTATGACTGGCCAGGCCTTAGTCATGTGTACTCACCACTATGGCCAGGTGTCGAAAATGTTATCATTACAAACATCCAGGACAATGTTTAGCAGGTAGTAGTTGTCCATTAAATGGGACTGTTATTGCTGCTATTATTGTCTGGGGGAATCAATAAAAACTTCATATGTGGCATAGTCTGGAGCTACAATTTAAAGGTTGGAGGGGAATTCTAGTGGGGGAGAGAAGGGAAAGGAGAATGCCAGGTCAACCACACAGACCTTGGTAATACTAAGTTCATGTTCCTCAATGGGAGCGATCATACATTCATACATTGCTCCAGCATCCTATAGATGTCCTCTTCAGAGAATAATTTAGATGTAACAGAACTAAAATGGGGGGCTTGGGAAACTACTGTGCCACTCTTCCACACCCTGAAACATGCAAACTTGGCTCTGTGACTTTGCTACTTTTATTCACCTTTCCTTCCTGTGACTTTTCTACTTTTATTCACATTTCCTTTCATTCAATACTTTATTCAGCAACATTTTTTGCACACCCAGCCTGACTTACAGCAGTGGATAAGATATACATAGCCCCAATATTCAAATTCTAGCTCTTTCTTGAATTCTAGTTATTTCTCAGTCTTTATCTTTTCTTTTTCTCACTTGTTGAAAAACTTTAAGTGTTTACCTAAATAAAGGAGGAATTAAAAGAACCATAATTATAGTTCACTATTTCTGTGGCTCAGTCAAAGAGCATGTGTGGGTTCAATCACAATTCCCAAATGGTATGTCCCCTTGGACAACTGATTGAGAAGGAGGCACATGTCTGCTCCACAGCTCCCCAAGGGTTTCAAGCTGGTTACAAGCCCAGGCGTCACTGGCACCGTGTACAAATTATTTGTTTGGCCCCCAGTGCACTTTTTAAAATGTAACCCTTTACCAGCATTTAAAACTCAGAAAATTTCACATCAAATCTGAATTTGGGGCTTCTTTTGAAAATTCAGAAGACCCACCAGTACTGGACTTGTGTTCCACGTGGTAACAAATGGGCTGGAGCCAAATCGTACCAACCCCTTTACCCATGACCTGAGCTCTCTGGTTCTTAAGGTCCCCATGTGACCCATTTCTCTGACTCATTGACTAGTTGCCTCCTGCAAGCATCTGAGTTTACTACCCTGGGATTATAGGCCATTTGGATGACAACGTTAACTTTGCCTGGAGGTCTCTTCCTAGACACACTGCCTCCTGGCCTACCCAGAATCCCACCAAAACCCCTACAGAGTAAAGTATCTGTAGCCTGGGAAGTTGGACAAGAGGCCTCAACAGAGGCAGGTGAAGCAAGCCTTGCCTTTTTTACACTGTTTCAAATCCTGGCCTACAAGGTGAAGCTGTTTGAAGGAATAAAAGGCAGACATTCAAGTGGTTTTCATTGCATCAAAGATGAGTGTTTTACCCAATGCAGCAGGAAGGCGGTTTTAAACATCATCAGCATTACCTTCATTCAGCTGTTGAATAGCTTGATTCTCAGGCTGCTCTGAGCTCAGAGAGGCTCCTCAATGGGCATACAAGAGCAAAGCAAGGAATGGATGGTTCTTCAGCTTGCTGCAGGGTTTTGGGGGGCTTTTAAATTACTTTTGGATGATTCTTGCTCACCTACTTCCAAAGGCTCAGTACAAGTGAGGAAAAGATGATTTACATCATCTGATTCAAAGAAGGTTTATTGAGTACCTATGAAGTACTTTAAATACTACCTACAAGACAACAAATCTCTAAACTACGTCACCAGCCCAGACCTCTTTTGAATCCTTATATCTAACTTTCTACTTGACATATCCACTCAGATGTCTCCCAGACACTGCAAACATCCGTGTTCTAAACTTGACTCTTGATTCCCATAAAAAAAGAAAAAGTGAATTCTCTAATGTCATCTTCAGCTCAGAAAACATCAACTCCATCTCCACAGTTGCTCAAGCTAAAACTTAGAAGTAATTCTTCACCTCCTTGTTCATTCACAATAACCAAGTCCTGCTGGTTCCATCTATTCAACTAATCTGTCCATAGGTTGGTTACAGTAGGGCTAGCTGCTGTAACAAACAGACCCTGTAATCTCAGTAACTCAATATAATAGGAGTTTATTCTGCAAACAAATGAAATCTAATGAAGGGTTCAGGTGGTGATTCAGGGATGTATGGAGCTCTCATCTATGACTCTGCCATCCCCTATGGCCTTTGCCTCCAACCAACACACAGGAAAAGAGAAGGCAGGGAAGACACACCTGCTCCTAACCACTTCAGCCCAGAGATGAGGCCATCACTTCTGCCCTCATTTCACTGGTGAAAACCAGTCACATGACCGCATCCAGATGCAAAGGACTCTGGGAAATGTAGTCTCTGGCTGCTTCCCATCCGCAACTATAAACTATGGAAATAGAGAGTATGAACCCTTGCGGGACTGACAACCATTTCTGCTTCAGTTTATTTCCTCCACCTTCATAGCCAATACCCAGGTCTAAGCCACCATCAAGTCTCACTTGGGAGACTGTGGCAGTCCCTGCTGGTCTCCCTGACTCTGTTCCTGTCCCTTCCCTAGTCTGTCCTTCAAATACCCACCAGAGTAGTCCTTCAAGCCACAAATCAGACCTTGCACTCAGAATAAAATACAAATCCCTCACTGAGGTGTACGAGGCCCTGATTGGCCTGGTTCCTGCCACCTGTCCCACCTCATCTTCTACTTCCCCATCACTCGTGGTTCTTCCTACAATCACCTCCACCTTGGGATGTTCTGTTGTCTATATGTGGGTCACCTTTCCTACCTGGCTAACCTTCCTCCTCCTCCAAGACTCAGCAAACATCTGTCACTTCCTCAGAGAGGACTTTTCCATCCAATGGAGCCCCTCGCAAGAGGGCTTTTCACAGTGAATAACTGGATATTTATTTGTGGCTCTTTGCTTACTTATATCTCTTTCCCTGAGGGTAAGAGCAGCACCTGTTCTCTTTCCTACTGTGTGCCCAGCACCCAGCACATTCCCAGACACATAGGAGGACATAATACATATTTGTTGAATTAAGGAATAATTGAATGAATGAATGACCTGATGTCATTGACTCCCCAGTAAAACTCAATACTGTAGGCTCTGTTATCATTTCCATTTTACAGATGAAAAGACAAGAATCAGAGACAGGAGGTGATTTTCTCCAGGGCCTCACAGCAAGGAAGTAGTGAGCCCCTGTCCTCTGACCTACATACAGCTCCAAGCTCTTTCTAGTGGAGCTCTTCTTAGTGCTTCCCATTGCAGGTACTTTCAGAGACTTTTTGTCTGATGCTTGTGCTGATTCTATTGCTTCTATTCTATTGCTACCTCCAGAACTTCTGTTCTATTGCTACATCCCAGAAGACTGGGAGACTCACCACAGCTTCCCATCTCCTCTAGATCCTAAGCAGGCAGGGATCATGGCAGAGACCTTCTCTGTATCAGTCAGGGCCCCGGCAGGAAAGGGATATGCACTCAAACCATGTAACTGAAGACAGATGAATGAAGGGCTAGTTTACAAAGGTGTGGTCAGGGGCAAGGGAAACCAACAAGGAATAGTGCAAGACCCAGGACTATGGGGAGCCTCAAAAAGTGAGAGGAAGAGAGCAGCTAGCAGAACTTGGGAATGAGCTATGTGGCGAGGACAGCCTCTAACAAAGGGACAGAGCCACTGCTCTTTCTAGCCCAGGGCAGCCACTGCTCTTTCTAACCCAAGAGGGAATAAACCCAACCTTACTCTCCTCTCACCCCCCATTATCCTACCAATGTGTTCTATTGACTGAATCCAAATAGAAGAGAGGTCTGTCCATTGGGTCAGCCTCCAAGGGCACCTAGCATAGTGCAGAAGTGTAGTGAATTAACCTAGAGGGGGCAAACCAACAATTGCCCATGCCCCTTCCAGGCTGAAAGATGAGAGGTGGACCCATTCATTAGGATTTATTTGGTTTCAAGCACCATAAACTGACTCTGGCAAAATTCCAGCAAAGGGAGGAAGAAGTGTATTGGAGGAATTTGAGGTAGCACCAAGATGTTGAGGAAAAGCTGAAAAATTGAGCCTCAGGTACAGGAACCAGAGTCCCAAGACTGAGTGAAGGAGGGTGGGGGCACCCCAAAGAAAGTTAAGGTGCAGCTGCAGAAGGGATGCAAATGCTGAGCCTGAGAAAATAAGAAATGTTCTCATAGGCTCCTTCCTACCAAAAAGAACATGAAACGAAGTCAGTTGAGAAGCGAATGCGTCATCAAACCTAATAAGGGTCATCTATTGGTGCTCAATCATCTTTTGCGGGTTGGAAGAATAAATGAACCGAGGGATGTTAAAGAATCTGGGCTTTATCCAGAGGTCACTGGGGACTCTGAAGTACTTCCAGATCTGGAGATGGCATGGTCAGATGTGCACCTCGGAGAGATCTTGCTGACTTGGGCTAGGAGACTGGATTGTAGGGATCAGGGAAGCCTGTTGGGGCTGGTGGCATGGCCCAGGTGAGGAAGATGGTGGCTCACACTGCAGAGTGATTACAGAGAAGGAAAGATGGGGTCAGAGCCTTTGGGACTTTATATGTGTGATAGTTAATTAAGCTGCTAACCACAGCTCAGAGCCCTGTTGGTGAGCTTGGGTGGGAGGCTGCAGCCCTGGAGGTTGAGGTGCTCTAGATGCCAGCATCAGCATCAGCATGTGCTAATGCTGCAGCCACCCTTAGCCCACCACAGCTGTTGACTCCAAGGCCCCCAATAACCCAGGGATCCAAACCAATCCTATAAGCTGATATAAAGACCCCTCTAGCTGCCAGAATTATGGTAGCCCAGTCACTGACCCCAGAGATCTTCCATTCTGTTGGCCCAGGGAGATGGGCACAAGGCTAACCTTGCCCAAAGAAGGAACAGAGAATCACCTGGGAGATGCCCACACCCTCCACACAGCATTTCCCCGGGGTATGGGGAAGCCTAGGACTACACCATGGCTCCAGAAACGTGACTTTCATCCAGCCAGGCCCTGAGCTGTGCAAACTCTTGGACAAGGGGTTAATTTCACCTTCAGCAAAATATAAGCTCCTGGGGGTTACTAAAAGTGCCAACACTTCCAGATCTTTGCATTTCTCTAGAATGAGTTCCTTTCCCTCCTCCCTGCTCACCTTCCCTGGGCCAACCCCAATCCTTCTCCAGCCTTCAGCTCAGAAGTTATGCCTAGGAGGTAGGCGTTGATTTGCCCCAGGCTGGGTAGGCATGCCTCCTCTGTGCCTCCCTCACCACCATTCTCCATTGTGGTCCTGAACACACTGCATGGTCACTGTGCGATGTTGAGCAAGTTACTAATCTCCTCATCCCCTGGAAAATGGGGTTATAATAGTAGCTGCCTAACAGGGTTATCAGAGCCTTAATAGTGTGTTCCTCATAAGGTACTTAGCGTGAAGCCTACAGCAGAAGACGCAGACATGAAGTATCAGCTGTTGCTGGCCTGAGCCTCTTCTCAGTCATGAGACTTACTGCAGAATCTGTTGCAGACTCTGTTTTTACCAGCACCTGTGGCTTCCTGACACCTCAGATGGCCCCTTCGTTGATTCTGACAGCTCTCCTACTAGTACCGATCAATTATCAATGCCGCCTTCCTCTGGTGGTGGGGGGGGGGGGGGTGTTAATTGGCACAAAAACTGTGTGCACTGGAGACCCAACAGATTTCTGAATGACTGGAAAATTCTACGTGGTCTTTTCGTATTTATTTATTTGTTTACAGAGTCTCTCTTTGTCGCCCAGGCTGGAGTATAGTGGCACCATCTCAGCTCACTGTAACCTCCACCTCCTGGGTTCGAGTGATTCTTGTGCCTCAGCCTCCCAACTAGCTGGGACTACTGGCGTGCTCCATCAAGCCTGGCTAATCTTTTTGTATTTTTAGCAGAGATGGTGTTTCACCACATTGGTCAGGCTGGTCTCGAACTCCTGGCCTCAAGTGACCCGCCCACCTCAGCCTCCCAAAGTGCTGGGATTACAGGCATGAACCACTGCATCTGGCCCCTTTTCCCTTTTATATCAAGGGTGTTATCCTCATCTGTCATATTATTCACTGGCTGGATAGTTAAAGATGATACTTCCTGTATTTAACAACACTTTATGGAGCACCAACTGTATGCACATCCTCCAAGGGGCCTGCCATATTATCTAAAATTGGCTCCAGCCCAGTCCCTTCTTGGCCCCCTTGTCCTGGTGTTTTTGCCAGAGTCCTCATCATCATTTGACATCATATTATCTGTTTACTGGTGAACTTTTATCTTATTGATGTCTTTACTTGTGTATGTTCTGCTTCCCTAGCTAGAATATCAACTCCATGAAGGCTGGGGCCACTTCTGTTAGCTCAGTGTGTCCCCGCCAGGGCCTAGGACATACAGTCGTGCTCAATAAATATTTATCATATGAATGAACACAAAGCGATGGGCCAGGCATTTTGCAGGGAAAAAAAAAATATGAACAATGAGACATGATTCTGGCTTCAAAATACTTATTCACTGAGTGGTCAAGAAAAGGCATGAAAAGTTATTACAATTCTGGAAAGACTCAGATGCATCCTAAGACGGGGCCTTAACATCTCTGAGAGGCAGAAAAGGGGAAGAAAAGGGGCTTCATATCTGCAGTTAATTCTTTTTTTTTTTTTTCTTATTTGAGATGGAGTCTCACTCTGTCACCGAGGCTGGAGTGCAGTAGTGTGATCTCGGCTCACTGCAACTTCCACCTCCCAGATTCAAGCGATCCTCTTGCTTCAGCCTCCTGAGTAACTGCGATTACAGGCGCATGCCACCACACCCAGTTAATTTTTGTATTTTTAGTAGAGATGAGGTTTCGCCATGTTGGCCAGACTGGTCTCGAACAACTGACCTCAAGTGATTCTCTCGCCTTAGCCTCCCAAAGTGCTGGGATTACAGACATGAGTCACTGTGCCCAGCCTGCAGTTAATCCTTTATGAGTTTCTTCATTTAGTAATTGATTCTTCTGATGGCCTGAGTCTTTGCATCCTGACAGCAGGGACTGTATCTGTCTGGTTAATCCAGGCACAAGATGGAGTTCAGTGGGTGGTATGTGAGAGGAGTTTAGTACATGTCTTAGCTTCACTTTTGTTTGAGTCCTCCAGAAGCCAATTCCAAGACAAGGGTTGGGATGCAAGGAATTTCTTTGGGAGGAGATCTCAGAAAACACAGATAGGAGAATGGAGAAATGAGACAGAGAAGGCAAGGAGCCAATGAAGGATGAATTATCAGGCATGGAAACCAATGTAGAAAACACATCTCAGAGTTAGTCCACTCAAGGGGTGTATTAGTCTGTCCTTATGCTGCTAATAAAGACATACCCAAGACTGGGTAATCTATAAAGAAAAGAGGTTTAATTGACTCACAGTTACAGATGGCTAGGGAAGCCTCACAATCATGGCAGAAGGCGAATGAGAAGCAAAGTCATGTCTTACATGGCAGCATGCAAGCCAGAGCTTGTGCAGAGGAACTCCCCTTTATAAAACCATCAGATCTCATGAGACTTATTTATTGTCATGAAAACAGCACGGAAAAGACCCCCCCCCCATGATTCCATTACCTCCCACTGGGTCCCTCCCATGACATGTGGGGATTATTACAATTTAAGGTGAGATTTGGGTGGGGACACTGAGCCAAACCATATCAAGGGGCAAGGAAGTATTCAGGTATTTGTACCCCAAATCTTGTCAATCATTGGTTAAGTGTTCCTGGGTGAGGCGGGGAGTGGGTGGGTATGAATTCCCTGACTTTTTTTTAGCAAAAGAGTTGCAGATGCTCACAGCTGGCAGCTGGATCAGCATGCATGGGAATGGTAGGTGTCAAGGTGATATGGGTGGGACACCACCAGAAGGTGCTTCAGTAAATATTTATTGAATAAATAAAGGAATGGACATTGGTTGGGTGCCTAGTACATACTAGGTACTTTGGAGCTGTTAGTTCATGTGATTTTCAAGGTTTTTGACAGGCAGGTAGATTCTGGGGCTCAGAGACGTTAGGTAACTTGCCCAAGGTCACACAGCTAGCAGGAAGCAGAGGCTGGATTTGGGCTGAGTCTTGCCTGGCTTCAGTGCCCACCCTCTCTCTCTTTTCATAACATTGATCAGTTGGATACAACAGTGATGTGGATACCCTGGGCTAGAAAGTTTAAGAAGGGCACCCATTTTTCTCATTTTCTTCTCTTTGGCTCCAGACCTAGGTCAGCTTAACCTTGCCTCAAAGTCCAGTCAATGGAACCCCTTGCCTTAAGGTCACCCCAACCCTCTAGGGCTTCACCTCAACCAGACTTTTCCCCTTAAGATTACTGGGCTCTGGAGTCCAACCAACCTGAGCTCCAATTCTGCAGCTGCCACTGCTTAGCCAGGTATCCTTGAGCAAGTCATTCTACCTCTCTATGCCTTAGTTTCCCCCCAAAACAGGCCAATAATACCCAACTAATAGGGTGGCTATGAAGAATAAGGAAGATTAGCGTGGCCTATAGTAAGTGCTCAAGAAATAGTTACCATGGTGATCTCGGTGAAGTGATGCTTAGCTTATTTTTTAGTTGCCACCCCATCTTCCTGTGTCCCAAGCTGCCCCTTCTAATCATTCCCTCTTCAACTTTAGCAATCATTGTGTAGCATTTAAGTGCACAGACCCTGCAGTCAGTCTTCCTGGGTTCAAATCCTGGCTCTGCCAGTCATTAAGTGGGTGAGAGCTAACACACTAATATATTGTTCACCAAGTATGTGACAGCGAATATACCAATATATGAATATAACACTTCCCATGTGGGTGGGAGCTTAGGACCTTGCCTGGCATATAGTGAGTGCTAAAGTGCTACTAAGTGTTTCTGATCATCATATTTCTTTTATCGTCATCATTAATATTACCTGAAATTCTTCCTGTGAGTCAGCAAACCTTTTCTAAACACCTAGTGTGTGCCAAACACTGGGTAGAGTTCTGGGGCCCAAGAGATGAAGAAAATGGGGTCTCTGCTCCAAAGAGTGCTCAGACAGAGAAGCAGAGACAGATGAGAGTGAACACATAGCAGTGCAGGGACAGAGGGAGGTGCAGAAGAATGATGTTGTCCTGTCCAGAGACCTTCCCTGTAGACTCCTCAGTCCTTCCCTGTGGACTCCAGAGATGTGCCCTCCTCTGGACATTCTGCTGTCTCCCAAGTCCAGACTTCTCATTCTTCCAAAAAACTCCCACTTTCTGCCTGACAGCATGGCTAGAGTGATCAGTGGGTCTCTATCTTTCACCTTGACAAGCCAACTGCAAGCCCTCTGAGGCTAGGACACAATTTTCTTTTGCATGCCATGGAGTAGCCAACACACTATGCTGAAACAACAAAAGAGTGATGTGGGGGAGGCTGACTAGTGTCAAGAACAGTGAAGGATTGGAGGCTTTACTCTACATGCAAGACAACAATTTAGCTGCCGAGTTTTATGGATGTTGGCAGAAGACATGAGATTCCTGGGTCAGAGACACAGCAATAGTAATAACCAGAGTATCAGCATTTGTGCCAGTTCCTCAATCTCCAACAGAAAGAGGATTAGGTGACATGGATTGGATTACAAGAGAGGAAACCCCATCCTGAATACTAGACAAACCTGCCCCCTTTTCCTGAGATAGTATATTTATTATACTGGATAGTACACATGCCTGCCCTTTGCTCTGAATTGAAACATTATTTCTGTCTTCCAAAGCTGTTCTCTATATAAGCATCCTTAAAAGGATAGTCTGAAGAAAAGGCAATCAGTACCTCTGCTGGTAAGACATAGAGAAATGCAAGAGACACATAATCTCCCAACAGATATGGATGGATGGATGGATGGATGGATGGATGGATGGATGGATGGATGGATGGATGGATGGATGGATGGATGGATGGATGGGTCAGTGGGTGGCTGAATGGATAGGTGTGTAGATGAGATGAGTAGGAGGATGAAAAATTGTAAGGAAATGCTTTTTAAGCTTTGTTCCTGGAAGTCCTAAATGCTCCACGGGCTCCCTGGAGGAGGACAGGGCAGTCAAGAATCTTGCCCCCTGCTTCATGATTCTGCAATAGTTCCCCTTTCACCTATTTTATATACTGGCTTCTGCATACAATCCCATTAGAATATTTTTTAATGCCCCAGCTAAATTTGAAAATTATTGATTTAGATAACTGATTCCCAAATTTGAAAGTGTACCAGAATCACTGGAGTCTTCTCCAAATGCAGATTGCCAGGCCCCACGCCCACGGTTGCTGATTCACTAGGTCTAGAGTGGATTCATAAAATTTGCATTTCTAGTAAGTTCCCAGGTGATGCTGGTCTGGGAAAAACACTTTGAGAGCCACTGGTCTAGAGAAATTGTCCTAATTCCTCCATGCAATTGAATTCAGTAGCTGAATGCCTGGGATGTACTGGCAAACTGCTAGGCATACTAGAGAATGTCAGAATAGATTCGGACATGGCTCCTACCCCTCAAGGGGCTCCTAATCTCAAAACAGAGGCAGGACCCTCACGTTAGTAATAATAGGAGGAGAAGGAACTACCATTTGTTGTGCATGTACTATGTGCCAAATACTGTGCTAAGGGCTTCCAATCCACTATCTCATTTTATCAGCACAATCCTATGAAGTAGGGATTATCATCTTCCCCAGTTTTGCCAGATGAGAAAGCTGAGGCTCAGAAAGGGTAATTAACTTGCCTAAGATTGCACAGCTAGGAAGTAGCAAAGCCCAGGACTGACTCCAAAGCTTTTACATCACACCATATCAGTGTGCCCTCCCCTCTTCCACACAATTAGAGAAGAGTCTAAGACAGTTTGCTCGCATGTCTGTTTGAATAAATCAAATGTCAAAGCATATGAAGCTAACAGAGCTCTAGGCTGTCAGGCTGTGGAGAAGAAAGTGGGTTCTCTCATTAAGGCTTTAAGAGTCAGGGTGAGGCCAGCAGGATCCCTTTCCATGGTTCTGGGCAGTGTAGGCTGCAAAGCGTCAGCACGCTAGCAGGCTTGGTTGTTACGGCCTGTGGACTATGAGCTCATCTGACTTTCTCATTGGCACTGAGCACTTCATGAGCCAGAAGCCTGCCTGGGGTTGCCCCAGCCCCCTGACATAGTGCCAGGCATGTGGACCACCAGAAAGAGGGGGAAGTGAATGATTACATGTATACTAGAAGATGCCAGGCCAGTAGCTCTCAATGAAAGCTGAATGAGGAAGCCAGATACACAGACAGATTAAAAACAGAACAGGTCTGAGTGAGCTCAGAGCTCAGCTCCCCAACCTTCCCCCTTGACCTACATGACAGGGAGACCCCAAGACACTACTGGAGAGCCCAAGGTGGTCCTAGAACAGAGGAGGAAGCTATGCTCCAGTCTACCACTCTTTAATTTTATACATGGTGAAGTTAAGGCCCAGAGGGGGAATGGTACTTGCCCAAGGTCACATAGCAGATGGAGGATAGAGTCAAATAAAGAAGTCAGGTACCCTGGCCCTGGTTTGGGAGCTTTCCAGAACACTGAGCTGGAATTTAACCTCTTCCTCTTTCAACCACCTCCCCACTATCCTCCCCTAAGGACTGGTCTCAGAATTTGCCTAATTCTTAGAAATAAGTCAGCCCATGTCATCTTTTTTGCACATGTCTGTGGTATGGTGCGGGGTGGGGAAGAATTGTAAGAGATCTTTCTTTTTGAGGGGATGCTTTCATTTTGAGGGGATGTCATTGGTGATGAGAAGCTCTGTCATTGAACTCCAGTTATCTGCTGAGCAAGGGTAAGGACCCAGCCCAGCACACTGGGGTGGCCTTACCAGCACAAGGTAGCCAACTTAGAACCAGAAGACAACCTGCCTCAGTTTCCCCTGGAGAGCTTATTAAAAATACAGCCTTTTGGGTACCACCCCAGATCTAGACTCCTAATCTTTGGAGGCAGGGTCAAGGAATTGGTGTTCCCCTTCTCAGGGAATTATACATCTGAGAGTTTGGGAGCCACTATTTTACATTCTGATTAAGACCTTCTTTGCTGCTCAAACAGCTCCACTAACCAGGCTGAAACCCATTTCCTTGGTCAGAGCTCTTATACTATTGGCCCAAGTGATTTAGTTGGGTGGAACGCTACTTTGGAAACATCTGAATGTGAATGCCTTTAGGAGGGGCATGTGCTCCAGTTAGCCACAGGCTCCACTACTCCCTGATGTCTCCTACCCAGCCCGCTTCATGTTCCCCGGAAGTATGTACATTCGCAACCCCCTGTTAGCACTGGGTTCTCCCTAACAGTGCCTTCAAAATGCAAATACTTTGACCAGCCCTTCATACCCCAGTGCAATTTAGACCATCAGAATTCCAGGCTTAGAGAATTTTTGCAATGTGTTGCCTTTAATTGGGGCGAGATGACCAGGGAATTCTGTAATGTGGGTGAAGGGAAGAACTGAAGGACTAAATTGAGGGTATCAAGAGCAAACTTAGGACTCCTCTCAATGTTTTACTTGGTCCTCTGGTATGCTTGCAACCCCCACCCCATGTCCTGCCTATGCCCTCACATTCTTTTTAGTGCCTTCTCTATGTGGACAGATGCTGGGAACCAGGAGATGCAGACAGTTTCTGAGGTGATCCAGGATTCTCAACCCACCCAGGGCAGCCCAGCTTAGCGGGGACCTAGGTTCTGGTCCTGAAAGCTGAGTATAGGAAGCCATGGACTACCTGACTGGTCTCCGGGAAAACAGGAAGGCTACAGCGAAGGTTTAGCGCGCCATCTGTTGGTCATTTTGGAAACTGCATCTCTGCCAAACAGGCTGCATAGAGCTACAGGCATCTGCAAATTTGCCAGCCGGTTCTCCCGCAAGAAATTGCGTTTAACCTTTCCAAGGTCTCACACCCTTTAAAAAGCCGCTGCACACTTGTGAACCTTCTACCCCAGCAAAATGCACTTGCAATTGGTTTTGCATATAATTCCAGGGACTTGGCCATCTTCAGGTTAAGATCTTCTGAGACCCAGAGATGACAAGGAGTTTCCTTGAGCTCACATAGCACATTGGTGGAAGTGTCAGGTCTGGAAAGCAGGTGTTCCAGCCACAAATCTAGTGTTTTTAATGCTCAGACTGCCTCCTTAAGCCTTAAAGGGCTCTTCCCTCGTTCTTCTCTGCCAGTCCTGCAAATATCCTACCTCTCCTGGGGGTTTTGGGCTCTCGGACAACCCTGTTCGCTGTTCATTGTTCCTGGGTCCTACAGAAGCATGCCCCCAGGGCCACTTTAGTGACACCCACTTTGCTCTTAGGAGTCTCAGACCCCGCATCCTGAACTGGGAGTTAGGACAGGAAACTGATCTGTCACTGATAGGCTGCTGCCCCGGGATGGATTGTCAAACCTTCCTGGATCTTGGCCTCCCTGGTGTAAAATGCTAGGTTGGAGGCAGCCATCTCCAAAGGCCCTTCCTTACTCTAACTGCAAAACTGACCAATGGGTGCCGTCCTTCACAACAAGCAGGTCCAAATCACTTTCCCAGCCAAATACCCAGAGACAGGGTCAAAAGCTAACTTCCTTTCCAGAATCAGAAGCCCTGAGTGGACGGGGCTGCTTAAGGGAGGGAGGGGACCTGCGCACCATGGGAACAGGAAGGACACAGAGGTGGCACCCCATGGGTCTTCCAACACCTCCAACAGGCCAGCAAGGCAGGACAATGAGGCAGACCAAGGGGCGTTTCTTGGGGATGAAGTAGTGTGGGAAATGGTGAGTAACAGGTAAAGAGGTGGCTTGGTGGGTTCAAGGGGATAATGCACAGGGCTGGGTATATAGTTGGCGTCTAATAAGGGAGACTTATTGTCATCACATAGCTGAACCCCAGCTTAACAGCAAATTCTTCTACTTATTTAAACAAACATTTGTTCGGTTTTTGGTGGGAACAGAGGTTCTCGAACTTGAGCAGGCATCAGAATTACCTGACTGGCTTGTTTAAAATGCTGATTGCGGGGCCCCATCCTGAGTGTCTAATTCGGGTGGTCTGAGGTGGGGCCCTGGAATCAGCATCACTAACAAGTTCTCAGGTGATGCTAATCTCATCATTCAGGGAACACGCTTTGAGAATCCCTGCCTTGGAGTAACAGAGGAGACAGATCACCCTGCCCTCGTGAGGGCACTGAATGAGTAAACATCACAGAACTTGTATGTTCTGAAGTGGGACATGCAGAGTGCCTAGGGCTGCTCCCAGGACGGGGAGTTCACGCTAAGACTTGAAGGCCAAGTAGAGCCAGCCCAGGAAGTGGAAGAGGGGTGAAAATTTCATGAAACACTTACTTAGAATGTGCCAGGCTCTCTCTCATATCATTCATCCGCTCCTCCCAGTCAATGTCAGGAAGGTAGGATGAACGTCCATTTTACAGATGAGGAAGGTGAGGCTGAGACAGGGAAATAACTGGCCTGAGAACTCATGGCAAGAAAGAAGCCCAGGTCTGTTTGTGCATAGGACGCCTACCAGCAGCCACATCCCCTCTGCTGCAGCCCCAGGAACCCCCTTCTTCCCAGGGGAGCTGCCACCTGGACGCAGCTGCCGGACCCGGCCAGCCGCACTCCGTCCATTTCCCCCACTGGAGCTCTTCAAGTGTTTTCACTGCTGGGTGAATTCAGCAGATGCCTTTCGATCGCAGCCTATTAAATTAGCCCCTCTCTGCAGCCAAAAGAAGATAATTATGTTTTCATTAGCCCTGGATAATGTATTACCCCCTCGGTGACAGCCATATCAGTGAGGCCAGCCTCCTCCCTTCCTCCTCCTGCCCGGGGCTCCACCAGAGCTCTCCACTCCCCTGGGGTCCACCTCTGCACTAAGGAGTGGGCACCAATGAGGGTCCAGAGTGGCTGGGAGGTGGGGGGAAGGGACACCCTTTTCACCCATCCACCATCCACGCACAGGTTGAGGCGTGTGGTCCTGAGAGAAAGGCCAAGAATAATTGTTATCATGGTGACCATTTATGAAGTGCCTGCCCTGTGCTGATGCCAGGACGGGTCTCAGCTGGTTTGACTTTCCAATAGCTCGAGAGAAGGGTGGCACAACCCTCATCTTCCCCTGAACCCCAAAGGGGTCCTGGTGGAATCAGGTTATTGTGACAGCCCAGAGCAGTTTCCAAGGCACTACACCCAAGGGGCATTTGGGGGACTGTCACTGTGCATTATCCCAAGGCCACCTGGTTGACGGTAAAAGTCTCTTCCCTCCACTTGCTGGGGATCTCTGGAGACAATGCCCAGCACTCATGTGGTAGCGGTCCCCAGACACCAGGAGCCACTCTCCCCAAACCTGAGACACTCCCCGGATGGCTCCGACATCCTCACTCTCCCTCTTTCTCCACAAGACAGAGGCGAGGAGGCAGGAAAAGTCCCACTTTGGGGTCCCGAGTTCTAATATCTGCTTTACCACCGATTACCTGGGTGATCTGGAGCAAGTCACTTGGCCTCCAGAGCCTCTATTTTCTCCCTCTGTAAAATGGGAATAAGAAAGGGAGTCATCTCTTACCATTTTTCTGATGGTTCAGTGAGATATACCTATTAAATGCTTGGCTCAAAACCAGTGAAACGAGAAGTGCTCAATAGAAGATGGCCATTGTTCTCTTTGCCACCGCAACTAGTGTCCCTAGTTCCCATTAATCCTAGGGAAACCACCAGAGGGAGGGAAGGGAAGTCTGGCTCTGTCTGTCACTGTCCATCTTTCTCTGTATCTCTGTCTTTCTTTCCTGTCTCTGCCAATCTCTCTCTCTCTCTCTCTCTCTCTGCCAGTCTCTCTGTCAATCTGCCGATCTCTCTCTGCCTCTCTCTTACTGTCTCTTTTTCTCTCTGCCAATATGTCTCTCTGTGTATTTTTTCTTTCTGTCTCTGCCAACCTGTCTGTCTCTGTCTCTCTCTCTCTCTGCAAATCCCTCTGCCTCTCTCTTCTCTTACTCTTTCTGCCAATCTCTGTCTCCCTCTGTTTTCTCTGTCTTTCTCTCTGTCTCTGCCAATATGTCTCTGTCTTCCTGTCAATCTTTCTGTCTCTTTTTCTGTGTGCTTTTTCTATCTCCATCTCTGCCAATCTCTCTCTCTCTCTGCCAGTCTTTCTGTCTGTTCTTATCTGTCTCTCACTGTCTCTGCCAGTCTCTGCTGTCTCTGTCTTGCTCTTTGTCTATATATCTCTCTCTGCCAATCTCTCTGCCTCTCTCTCTTCTCTGACTCTGTGTGTGTGTGTGCATGCGCGTGTGTGTGTGTGTGTGTGTGTGTGTGTGTGTGTCTGTTTTCCTCTCTCATCTACACACACACACAGAGGGCCCCTCATGGTCCCTGGCTCCACCCATGGGCTCTGAGACTCTGTCTTCCCAGATCTCTGTCTCAAGAGCCACGTTCTAAGGCTTTGCTTTTAATTGCACCAAGGCACCTGGAAGTGAGGAGAGAAGTGAGGGGAGTGGGGTTTCTGTCCTGCTCTCCCCAAATCCAGCCAACTCTGCCTTCTGCAGGCACAGCCAGCCTTGGCCCTGACGCCACTATCTCCACCATCTCGTGGCCGTGCATTCCCTCCCAACCACCCTTCTCCCCAGTTTCAAAACAGCTTGTGCACCCAGAGGGGAAGTGCCCCTACTCTGAGCTTCTTTTGGCCTCGACCCACACACAGGCAGACGTGGACTCTGTTTTGAGCAGGTGAACCGCCAGCCCAGTGGAACAGCAGCTTCCCTTCCCCTGGCTTCCTGATTTTCCCCAGTTGCCATGGTAATTGAGGGAGCAGCGTTCTGAGAATGACACCACTGAAACCCAGCACTCAACTTTGAAATGGTTCAGGCAAGGGATGCTGGACCCAAGACAGGAGGGGACCAGACTGCAAGGACTCAGCTCCAGCCTCAATTTTCTGGGACCTGGCCCCCATCCAGTCTGTGTGCCACTGTTCTTACTCTCATCATCATCAAAATCATCATTATTGTTGGCAACTGTTTCCTGAGCATTTACTATATGTCTAGCACTATGTCAAGGGCTTCACCAACACCATCTCATTGTGTATATCCTCACGACATCCCCAGGCCCATCCATGGCTCAGGAAACAGGCTCTGAAACTTGCCCTTGTGGCAGTCAGGAAGCGGCAGAGCGCTGGGGCTGGCGGCATTTCTCCAGGCCTCCTTCCAGTGTGTGGAAGACAGCATAGACCTCCATGCACCCTCATCAGCTTCTTCTTTATTCCTTCCTCCCCTCCTCATCCCCCACACCCCTCTTCCTGCCCCCAAAGTCACACCCCCCTCCCCTGCTGGATGTGCAAGACATCTGAAAAGCATTTATTAGTGACAAAGGGGGTGGTGGTTTTCCTCTTTGCCTCTTCTCTGTGCAACTCGAAGCCTGAGTGGGTTTGCTCCACTTGGCAAGGCTGGGGAGGAAGAAAAGATCAAATCACCCAGAGCCAGGTGCCAAGTGTGTGTGTGTATATGTGTGTGTGTGTGTGTGTGTGTGTGTGTCCTCTCTTTCCTTGCTTTTCCCCCGTTTTCCCAAGACTGTGTGAGCAGCAGCAACAGCAACGGGGAGATGCAAAATCCTTTGCAATCTGCCCAGGAAAAGACAGCTTTTGAGTCGGGTTTATATGGTTACCCATATGTTAGGGCCCCTAAGAAAGGAAGGGAAGCTGCGTTCCCTGTGTCTTCCCCTCCTCCAGCCCAGACCTTGGCCTCTCCACACCTGTGGCGCTCCCAGGCCACAGATGAACATGTGCCCTCCATCTTTCCCCCTCCCCAGATGCCAGGCCTGAGTGTGGCTCCAGAAAAGACCAGAACCGGGCAACATTTCCTGAACAGGCTGCCTTTCTCCGTCTGTCCACCCAAGAGCCAAGGCCAGAACCCAGGCTGCGACTCTGCGGGCTCCCGGGAGGGGCCCCCAGCACTGCCCAACCTGGGGGGCTGTGTGTTCCACTGTCCCATTAAGGAATGCTCTCCCAACACTGATGTAGAGACAGAAATAACCATCCCTGCCTCCCATGGGGCCTTCTCTGCCCAAATAGACCTGCCCTCCCCTGCGTGGCTACTACATTCAGCCCTCTCCAGGCTCCCAGAAATTGTTGTGTGTGTGTGTGTGTGTTTCCTGATAGAAAAAAAAAAAAATGGAAATTAGGTTATATAAAAGATGTATGCTTTGGAGCCCAGAGCGGCTCTTTTAATGAGGGTTGCGACGTCTCCCTCCCCACACCCATGAACCAGTCGGGTTGGACGTCACTACTAATTCGTTTCAGCGATGATAGGATAAAGGAGGGACATTAAGAAATAAATTCCCCCTCACGACCCTCGCTGAGCTCACGGCTCAGTCCCTACATATTTATGCCGCGTTCCCAGCGGCTGGGTGAGGAGCTACTTAGCGCCGCGGCTCCTCGGAGGGGCGGCCGGGCAGCGAGCAGCGAGCAGCGGCCGAGTGGACGGGGTGAGCCAGGGGCGCGTGCGGGGCGCCCAGCACTGCGCCGGGGAAGCTCGCAGCCTCCGTCCCGAACTTGGGTTCGCTGAGGCTGAGGGAGGGGACGCAAGGGGAGGGGAGAAGAGAAGGGAGGAGTGGGGGCTAGGGGAGAGGGGGTGGGGAGGGATCTTGGAGGCACAAAGCGGAGGGGAAGGGGAGGGACGCGCGCGGCTCCTACCAGGAGGCGAGTGGGTGCAACCGGCGCCCTCCAGCCGCGCGGGGCGGCGGACTCGGAGGATTCAGACCCCGGAGCGCGGCGGCCGCTGGCGCCCGGGAGGAAGAGGAGGAGTAGGAGGCGGGCGGGCGGGTGCGCAGCGCGAAGAGGCAGCCTCCGCGCTGCCCGGCTCGGCGGCAGGTGAGTTCCTGATCCGGGCGTCCCGCGCCCCTTCTCCGTCCCCAGGGCTCCTCGCTCCCGCCCGAGTCCCTGGTGTGCGCGGAAGGCTCGAAGGCTCGGGCTTTGCTGCGCGTCCCAACTTGGTTCGGGCGGCCTCATTTTCCTCCTAGCGGGCGGCCCCAGGCCAGGGGCTCCGGTCCGGGGGTCTGTGCGCCCAGGCTCCAACTTTGCAGGACCCCAGTCGCTCCCCAGCCGCGCGCTCGGCTCCGAGCTGTGCGCTGGCGGTAATGGCGGAGCCCTTGGCACAGCTCGCTACCTTCCCGCGGGCAGCCCTGGCTGGGGGATGCCAGTCCCTGGGGACCGTTGTACCTGCCCAAGCTCAACTTTACGCCTTCCTCTGTGCCAGACTCTGCGGCCGAATTGCAACTGCGAGCCGCAGGTAATGGCGGAGTCTTTGGCACCGCCAGCCGTCCGCTGCTGGGGGCCCGAGGCTGGGAGGGCTCCGCTCCCCGGAACATCGCCTGGGCCTGGCCTCCAACTTTGTGTGGAGCCTTCTTGCGCTCTCCTCCCGCGGTCATGGCGGGGCCGCCCGCACCTCGCACTTCTTCCGTCTGGGCGAGATTGGGGTGTAAGAGCGCCGTCTCCAGAACCTGGGAAAGTTGTGCCTCTCCCGCGAAGGAAGCTCTAGGGAGGCCGAGGGGCGCGCTCCGCCGCGGTTCGGGGCTGGGCAGCGGCACCAGAGCTCGGTGAGGTGGTTTCCAGGTGGCCAAGGGTCGGAGCAGGGTCCCCGGGAGATCCAACTTCCAGGGCCACTCAGGGACCTTGCGTCCGCGGTCCTGGAAGGGGCTCTCTCGGGACTGCGCCCCAGAGGAGGCCAGACGCTCGCCCCCACCCCCAGGGCACTGTGACCAGAGAGCTCATGGCTCTCCAAGCCCCACATCAAGCTGTCTGGGGTAGACATCCAGAGAGGAAAGGCTCTCACGGAGAAGGCAGCCGAGGAGGGCAGGAACCTTTCCAGTGACTCCCCTGGGTTCTGGTCCTAGATCGACCTTTTACTTGTGTGACCTTCGGTAAGTCTCTTCATCTTTCCCAGCCTCAGTTTCTCATCTGTAAAATGGAGAAACAGTTCCTTTTTCGTGGGGCTGTCGTGAGGACCTTAAAAAATCATAAATATGAATATGAAGTCAGGGTAAGTGTTCATAACGCAGGAAGTGTTGCTGATTTTTCTTTTTTTTAAACCATTATTGTAATGCTCTGGGACCGGATCTGGGAGACTCGCACGCAGATCTGGGGTTTCCCGCCAGTAGGAACTGGGGGGGTCTAGCCTGCAGAAGGTTGCTCTCGCCTCCATCTCTAACCCGGTAATCCTGGGGAAGACGCATGGGATTCTTCCTTCTACTCCCATAACCCAGCTCAAACCCTGCGCTCAGGCCTAAGAAAAGCGCGCACAGCCGCCACGGAGGGAGGGTCCCTAGGGACGCCGCTAGGCAAGGGTGCGGTGCAGGCGAGCGCTCCTCTAGGCGCCTCATCTCACCTCTGGCGGCCCAGGACCTTGGGAGACAGCAGAAAGGAGCCCCCAGACCGCTCCTCCCGAGAGGAATGAGGGAAAATTGCTCCCTTTCTTCAGTGCTAATTGGGGTCGGGGCAAACGCAAGAAATTCATAAACACACCAGGGAACACTGACGCAGCTCTCTGGAGCACAGAATTTTCCCCCGTTATTTCTTCAGAACTGAAGATAAATCCCCCCAAGTGCGCATGGGTCGCGTCCGTTCTCCGCCCTCAAGGCATCTCAGCGGATGGTTTGAGAAGCCTCCCAGGTCTCTGAAGGAGGGGGTCTCTGTCCCACCAGCACCGCCACAGCGGCCCCGGCCCCTTTCCACTAGCCTGGATTTCAGAGGCGCCCTGAGGGGCGCACAGCTCTGTCACTGACAGCTCCAAGGCACTGTCACACATATTATTCACCTGGAGCCTCTTAACAACTCTCAGGTTGCCAGTGCAGTCATCTGAATTCCATTTTGCAGCTGTGGAAATTGAGGTGTGGCAAACCAAGCTACCTACCCATAGTCACCTAGCTGGTAAGTGGCACTACCCAAGACCTCAACCCCAATTTTTGCTTTCTTAATTGGGGGCATTTTGCATACATCTGGGCACCTACGCAGTCTGACATGTACCGGAACCTTGGCACACATAGCTGTATTTCCTGATACATCTGCTCAGCCAGAGGCCAGCCATCCCTATGGTCAGAGGCTTGGCTTTGTCTCCACAAATTGTGTGATTTTTTTTTTCCCCAGAGTCCCAGATCACGTAGAGAATGAGTGAGCAGTGTGGTAGAGAGACCTGGTGAAGACCTCAGCTTGAGGCCAAGCTTAGCTCACTCCATGGCTGTGTGACCTCAGATTGTTCACTTAACCTTTCTGAGCTTCGGTTCTGTTATCTGTAAAATGAGAACAGTAACTCCCACACGGGGCTGTTTTGAAGACTTTGTGATTATGTGTGTGAAAGGTGTTCTAGAAACAATGCTGTTATGCCAAGATTGGTGATTGTAAGGCAGGAAGGCCTTACAATCCGAAACAAATGGAGCCGTTTGGGGCCAATAGTGTCATCGTGGCTTTCAGAGCAGCCTGCTTTTTGCCCTTTCTGTCTCCTCTTTATTTTTCCCAAATGGCCAAAGCCAGTCCCCAGGAGCCTGTGTATTCCACGGGGAAGGACTTCACGGAGAAGAGTGAGAGGGCGGGGCTATTGTGACAGGTTAGGCTGCTCCCAGTGGGTCTCTGTGAGTAAGATGCAAAGAGTTGTCCAAGGTACCACTCAGACGGTTGTCCAGAAATTTCCCCGCTGGCAGGGTTGCTAATTTCCCAGGAGGCAGGAAGACTGGGAGGTCAATTTGCCTGCATATTGTGAGCACAGACAGGTTTGGCTGTGCCTGTTGCGCTCACAGTCTGCTGATGTTTTGGGGTGTCTTATGACAAGACTTCATGTGTTGCCTGTCACTCAGGTTCTATGGGTCTGTGCAGGGCTTGGAATGTGGTTAAGAGCCACAGGCAACAATCAGTGCTCATGAGAACTGGGGCTTTTTCCCATTAGAAACTGGAATTTGTAGGCTGGGCGCAGTGGCTCATGCCTGTAATCCCAGCACTTTGGGAGGCCGAGGCGGGCAGATCACGAGGTCAGGAGATTGAGACCATCCTGGCTAACACGGTGAAACCCCATCTCCACTAAACATACAAAAACTTCTCCGGGGGTGGTGGTGGGTGCCTGTAGTCCCAGCTACTCAGGAGGCTGAGGCAGGAGAATGGCGTGAGCCCGGGAGGCGGAGCTTGCAGTGAGCCGAGATCACACCACGGCACTCCAGCCTGGGCGACAGAGTGCAGTTCCGTCTCAAAAAAAAAAAAAAAAAGAAAGAAACCGGAATTTGTAGAAGTTGATTTTGGCATTTCAGGACCCTTTTTAATCTGGATTGTTTGAACAGGGGGGCATGTTTCCTGCCACGAATCAGTGTGGGTTTTTATGGTTAACACCACATAAGTTATAGACATGACCATTTTCCTTGTTCTAATATATGATAACATTTAAACATCATCTAATCCAGCAAACGCCAAACATCAGCCCAGTGGGCCTTTAGTGTCAGAATACAACAAGTCACTGGTTAAAAGCAAAGATGCCAGACCCCACCTTAAATCTACCAAATCAGCATCCCTGGGGGAGACTGGAAATATCTATATTTTTAACAAGGCTGCTCCAGGAGATTCTAATACCCTCAGTTTTTGTCTGTCACCCTCCTTGTACAAATTGGGAAACTGAGGCCCAGGAAAGGCATGTGACTCGATGAAAGTCACACAGCACATTACTGCCAAAGCTGGGATAGAACTTCAGTGTCTTGACTCGCTGTCCAATCCTCACTGATGATAACTTCATGTTTCCTTTGGTACAAGCCCTGTAAATGCCAGGGTTTAAAGAACTTTAATTTCATCTTTCTGATTGTCATTCTAGATTAGACCAACTGCTCAGAGGAGACTGAAAATAATTCCTCCCACCTTGACCTTGCTGGGTGTCAGCACTGAGTTCCCATCTAATCTTGGACATTAGCCCCACTATTTGATCTATCCCTTTCAGAGGGAATATTCCATTTTTTTTTTTTTTTTTTTTTTTTTTTTTTTTTGAGACAAGGTCTCTCTCTATTGCCCAGGCTGGAGTGTAGTGGTGTGATCACAGCTCACTGGAGCTTCGACCTCCTGGGCTCAACTGATCATCTCTCCTCAGCCTCTCGAGTAGCTGGGACTATAGGTGTGTGCCACCACACCTGGCTAATTTTTTTTATTTTTGGTAGAGACGGGGTTTTGTCATGTTGCCCAGGCTAGTCTCGAACTCCTGGGCTCAAGCCATTTGCCTGCTTCGGCATCCTTAAGTGCTGGGATTACAGGTGTGAGCCACCACGCCAGGTCTAGAAAAATTCCTTTTATGAGTGACCTATCAGGTATAACTTCTGCAGAGAAGTAGTCACAGAGCTAATAAACCCAGTTTAACTCCCATTGATTTCACCAAAGCCATTGGTTTGAGCTCATGTCAGCAGCCCTTCGGCCTTCCACCCAGCCTTTGCAAGTGTGTGTGTGCTGCTCACATGCCTGTTCTTAAGGTAGAAGAATGATGAGCAGCACCCAGCAATGCTGGAAAATTGAGCCCATTCGAATCTTTTAAATGAAAATGATGTATCAACAGAAAGTGCCTCTAAGTCTCTAATTCAAGTATGGTTAACAGAGTATAGTGGACGTGGGTCTTGGCACATCGTATGATGCTAAGGATGAACAGCAGTTACCGTGGGCCGCTCAGCAGCAGACGTCAGCACATTTATCATATGTGTCATGATACGTGTTAAATGGCAAAGCCAGTGCTGGGCCCCAAGGGCAGGTGCCCAGATAAAGGTGGTGTGAGCCCCACTCTAATGAAGCCTGCAGTCTGGCTAAGCGGTGAGCAACAGACAAGCCCTGTACCTGGCGTGAAGTTTCTGCAAGAGAGGTGGAGGTGAGGTGCTGTGGCAGCACCCAGGACAGGTGGTTGAGGGAATCAGGAAGGACTTCTCAGAGGAGGTGGCATCGAAGCCTGTAGCCTGATTTGTGGCACCCTCTCAGGGATGGGGTCCCCGGTGCCAAACTGGGCCAGCAGCAGCCAGGTTGAAAGGCAGGACCTCACACTGAGAATCGTCTTAGGAAACGCGAGAGGCCAGCTTGGGCACTTGTGGATTCTGTGACTCAGAGTGAGAGTTAACATCTCTGACTCTCCGGCATGTCATTCATGCAGTAGAGATTATGAGTACTACAGGGGGTTGTTAGGAGGATTTAATGGGATAGTGTGTGTGTAACTCTAGAAGGGAAGCAGCATTGGGCCCATCTCAGTGAGCATAACAAAGAAAAGAAATTGTAAAAAGAGTTAGTTAGCCAGCCAGACGCAGTGGCTCACGCCTGTAATCCCAACACTTTGGGAGACTGAGACAGGAAGATTGTTTGAGCTCAGCGTTCGAGCCCAGCCTGGGAAACAGAGTGAGACTCCATCTCTACAAAAGAATTAGCCAGGTGTGGTGGCGTGCACCTGTGGTCCCAGCTACTCAGCAGGCTGAGGTGGGAGGATAGCTTGAGCCTAGGAGGCGGAGGTTGCAGTAAGCCAAGATTGTGCTGTTGCACTCCATCCTGGGTAACAGAACCAGAACCTGTCTCGAAAATAAATAAATTAATTCATCAATTAATTTTTTAAGATAGCCAGTTGGTGTTATCTGAGCCCCTTTCTCTTGCTCAGCCTCCGTTTTCGTATCTGTGAAATGGAGTTGGAATTAAAGGGCATCTCTCGTCAGAGACCTGCAGATACGTTCTTAGTCTGGCAGAGAGTTTTTTTGCTTTCTGTTTGTTTGGATTGGGGGGCATTGTTTCGTTGGGTTTTGTTTGAAGAGTATTTTTTTTTCCTTTAGGTCACCAGCCTCACCATTCAATATTCTTTAATTCACTTGTCTGGCCCTTCAAGGCATTTTAGTTTATAACCCCAGGACTAACTTCCCTCAAAGACCTTTACAGCTTTAACATCCTCTGCCTTACCTAGAGCAACATGGGCCCAATTGTCATCCATCAGTTGCATTTATGATTTCTGCTGACATTTCCTAAGAGAAAGGTGGCCCTATTCAGGTGGATAATACAGAAGCCCTTTGCAAGGGGCAAAGTTCCCATTTCCAGCCTGGGCATTTCCCACCTCTGATTTGTATGTTCTGTTTCCTACTAAGACTGGGATTTCCTGGGAATGATGAGCCTTTACTTTTCGACCATCCACGATGCTTCAGGAGCCTACAGGTTTTCAGAGGTGCCCTGAAAAGCATCTCAGCTTCTGCTGGGAACATTTGCCCACTGGCATTAAATAATACTCAAGAATCTCTTCTTTATTGAAAACCTCACAGCTAAATTTTACTATCATGAGGATTAAAAAGGTGGGCCTTTCTGAAACCCATTTCCAGTTGGAAATGAAGAAGGAATCTTGTGAATTCAAAAAGCTTATGCAGCTTCAGATAGTATCCATGTACAGCCGTCGTTTCCCAGCTAAAGTATTTCTTGTCATAAACGAGAGTGAAGTTAACCACTTCTTCATTTAACAAACACACCCTGAGCTCCCAGCTCTGTGCCAGACCCCACAAGAGAGGCTTCTGCATAAAGAAAGGGAAGACAGGGTCCCTACCCTCAAGGTGGCTCGTGGTGTCCAAAACAGGCATCCACTCACCAACAACTAGATGTAGTGGGGTAAACGATATGGGCAGTCCATCCTATTTAGTCACTAAGACAGCCACATGGATCACATTGGGCTCTATGTCATTCCAGGAATTTTCAGCATAAAAAAACGTATCCTCCAGGGATAAGTCAGAATGGTACTCGATCACAACTGACATATTTTGGGCATATTTTTCTCTTTAATTTTTTTGAAGCAGTATATCAGCTCTGGAATATTCAGTAAAAAAAAATGAAAGTCAGTCATGTTCACGTGCCAGAAATCAGGTAATGAACACAGTTGATAGCATCTATGTGCTTGTTTGTTATGTCTTAGCTGGCAATACCTTCAGTTATCATTTTGCCTCTAATATCATGTAGTCACTGAAATGAAACCTCTTTCTTTCTCCCAAAGCATGGTATAAGATAATGGGACTGGATGGGTTTCTTGACTTGATATTTTTATTGATTTCGATTATCTTTTTAACAAACACGCCAAACTCCTATATGTAGATAAATATTGTTTCGCTTCCAGCTGCTGTCAAGGTCTAGGATTTCTTGGGGGTCCCTTCTTCAAGACTTGCCTTCAGAAAGTATGGTATTTCTTTCCGAATCTCCCTACTAGTGATATCTTACTGGGCTTTTGAGGATGCAGTTGAATTTCAGAAACAGCAAGAAGTCATTGAGACCCACATTTTTTTTGGCTAAAATGGGTGATGACATTGGATGAAATGTAGAGATTTGGTGTTTGCTTGTTTGTTTGTTTCATTGTGGTTTTTTTTTTTTCATTGTTGTTTTGTTTTGCTTTTATGGAGATGGATTCTCACCATGTTGCCCAGGCTGGTCTTGAACTTCTGGGCTCAAATGATCCTCCTGCCTCGGCGTCCCAAAGTGCTGGGATTACAGGCATGAGCCCAGCCCAAACTGTGGAGATTTAGTTTAGAGGAGGGCTATTTTAAAAAAACAATATGGTATGATCAGGATTGCCTATCTGGTTCAAAACTGACATGTAAGTCAAGCATTGTGCGCCATGTACTTCATCTTGTGACCCTGACAATGGGAGCCAGCCTCCATGACGCTAAAACTCTTCCCTCGTGAGAACCCTTGACACCTATTACTGGGAAGCAGCTTGTCTGCTTCTCTCTCCTAACCAACAGGGATGAGATTTATGACTTGAGTTGTCATTGTTTAGGAAACAATCTTAACTGAGTATTTGGTGAAGTTGTGCAAGTACAGTATATAGTTAATTTTCTTAGGTGTAATAACGGTACTGTGGGTTTTGTGGGAGTCTGTCTCTATGCTGAAGGCATATGTGCTTAAGAATTTAGAGCCGAGACATTATGATTCTGCAACTTATTTTAAAATGGTTCATTTTAAAGGTAGGTAAGTAGGTAGGTAGATAGATAATAGATGGAGAGCTGGGTAGGTAGGTAGATAGATAGATAGATAGATAATAGCTAGAGGGTAGATAATAAGTAGGTAGATAGATGATTGATAAATACATAGGTAGATAGATGAATAGATAGATAACAGGTGATAGGTAGGTAGATAGATTGGTAGGTAGATAGATGCATAGACAGATGATAGGTACGTACGTAGGTAGACAGATAGGTATGTGAATGGATGGACGAATGGATAGGTAGGTAGATAGGTAAGTAGGTAGGTAGGTGTGTGGATGGATGGATAGATAGATAGATAGATGACTGATAGAGAAAGACAAGTAGGTAAATATGAAAATGCTAATAGCTGTTGAATTAAGTTGAAAGTTTTGGGGTGTTTTTACAACATTCTTTTACATTTTCTCTTTAAACACTTTATCAAAAAAAAGTTGGGAGCCAAGAATGGCTTTCAACTTTCCTCCTTGTTAAATTTTTCCAAGTTTCTTAGGAGAATAATATTTAGCCATCTCGTTTCTATCCCCTCACCTCCCACACATGAATACATGTGCACACGCATATACGCACACATGAACACACACATCTCTCTCTCTCTCCCTCTTTTTTCCTGGAAGCAATAATCCTGCAGTTTAGCAGAATGTCACTGTTTTTCATGGCAGTTTCTCTTTACATTTTTCCCTCAGCATTTTAATTAGGGCTGTGAGTCACCATGCTTTATGAAGGCTGGTGACAATGTCATTTACGGCTGTTTAGCATCCCAATCGAGCCCTCTTTGGCGGTGCTCATTACATCAGGGGCATTGAGCAGTGAGCAGGCGACAGTTCCCTCTGTCAGCAACAGAACAGGCTCAGGGCCTCTTGAGGGACTGAGAAATGAGCTTGAGGTTTGTTCATGGACTGAATGCACTTGAGCTTGAGAGGGTTGTGCAAAACTGAAGCTCTGACCTCCTTCTCAGTGATAGTGAGCTTTCTCCCAGGCCCACGCTTCTCACCTCCAGACATCAGCTCTTGAATACTTATTTATTTATTTATTTATTTATTTATTTATTTATTTATTTATTTCTGTGACAGGGTCTTACTCTGTCGCGCAGGCTGGAGTGCTGTGTCATGATGACAGCCCACTGCAACCTCAACTTTCCTGGCTCAGGTGATCCTCCTACCTCAGCCTCCTGAGTAGCTGGGACTACAGGTGTGCACCACCACACCTGGCTAATTTTTTGTATTTTTTGTAGAGACGGGGTCTCACCACATTGCCCAGGCTGATTTCAAATTCCTGGGCTCAAGCAATCTGCCTGCCTGGGCCTCCCAAAGTACTGGGATTACAGCTGTGAGTTGCCATGCCCAGCAGGTTCTTGAACACTTCTGGATGATGGAGAAGAGGCAGGATTCTGAAGCCCATCAAAGCTGGGTTCAAATCCAACCACTGCCATTGATTCACTCTGTAACCTTGGCAAGTTATTTAATCTCTCTGTAAATCTCATTTTCCTCTTCTGTAAACACAGGAATAATTCCACTTCACTGCATTACTGAGGCCATTAAATGCTTGGCACATGCAGGCTCCTCCATCAGTTTCTCGGTAAGGATGAGGTTGGTGATTAGGATGACTTGGCTTAGACATGTCACGCCCTTGACTATCCATGTTCCTTCTGATATTCCTCATCCCTCGACCCAAGGGGCAATGGAGGTGAAGATTTGTCAGTCAGGGTCTAAGCAGGAAACAGAAGGCAGCTGCAGCTGGGACTTCCAAGATAATTTAATTAAGGAGCAGCTTATGGACACAGGTTAAGGCACCAACAAGAGAGTGCTGAAGTACTCAGGGACTAGCAACCAGGGCAGCAGTTGCCACTCCAGGCCTGAAGGAACAGGGGGAAGCAACAGTGTTACTGAAGCCCTTTGGGTCGTGGAATGGAGCGGGGGTGCTGGCGAAGGGAAGGGTCCCTGTAGAAGCTATACTCAGAAGGGAATGCAGACCCTGCCAGACTACAGCACTAAGAGAGGGAGAGAGCAGAGAAGGAAATGCCCTGGCCTCTCTCTGCTTCTCCCTCATCTCCTGTCTCCACGTCCCATTGGCCAAACCCAATCAGATGCCAGAGAGCAAGAGACTTTCTTTCTTTCTTTCTTTTTTTTTTTTTTGTGAGACAGAGTCTTGCTTGGTCGTCCAGGCTGGAGTGCAGTGGCATGATATCAGCTCACTGCAAGCTCTGCCTCCCGGGTTCACGCCATTCTCCTGCCTCAGCATCCGGAGTAGCTGGGACTATAGGCGCCCGCCACCACACCTGGCTAATTTTTTTGTATGTTTAGTAGAGATGGAGTTTCACTGTGTTAGCCAGGATGGTCTCGATCTCCCGACTTCATGATCCACCAGCCTCAGTCTCCCAAAGTGCTGGGATTACAGGCTTGAGCCACCGCGCCCGGCCAAGAGACCTTTTGATGTCCATAGAGGTCAGTCTCTTCGGAAGCCCAGATAAGTTTGGAGAATGAATCTAGGGGCAAAGGATGGAGCACAACTAGCACAGATGGGGGGAAAGAGGAAGAGCTCACCAATAATGGTGAGTAAGACCAATCCCGGTTCATCAGCTCTGAGCAAAAAGAAGTTTCCCTGAGTTGGGACGTTCTGGAATGTCTCCATTTTGCTTCCCGGATCCAGGACATGGTAGTGTGTCTTCAGTTTTCTGTAGGGTCCTTATGAAGTCCTCAAAATAAATCAGGTATTTGCTTTCATTTCAAACACCCAAGGTACTTTGAGAAAATGAGAGTGGGTACTGTAAAATCAAGTGAACAGTGCCAGGGCATTGCAACTTAGCCTGCAAATTGTAGGGTGGATTCCTAAATAAAGCACCCAGTTAATTGAGGAGGTGTGGCTCATTGACTAATCTGTTGAAATGGTTTTGGTGTACAGTCAACAGGTAACAAGTAAATGCCTGTTGAATGCCCACTCTGCATTGTCCCTGAGCACATCACACATCGTCCCGTGACAATGGCGTGCTGTGCCCTGCCAGCCAGGCATGCAAGTCTTATCAAAGTGCAAAAGGTTCTTAGATTTCAAAGCAAGGTTTTCTAATGATAGCATCTCAGGAATCCTGAGATTTTACTGCTGACTTTCAAGGAGAGTTGTAGATTAAACTTGGAGAAACTTTCTTGGTGGAAATGACAATGATGCTGTAGAAAAAACTCTGAAGTGGGAGCTGAGAGTCTGTGTGTCTCTGGCAATGATAATAACACCAGCCAGCCAGGCACAGTGGCTCACGTCTGTAAACCCAGCACTTTGGGAGGTTGAGGAGGGAGGATCGCTTGAGCTCAGGAGTTCGAGGCCAGCCTAGGCAACATAGCAAGACCCCATCTCTACAAAAAAATAAAAAATTAACCAAGTGTGGTGGCTTATGCCTGTAGTCCCAGCTATTCAGAAGGCTGAGGCAGGAGGATCCTTGAGCCCCGGAGTTCAAGACGGCAACTAGCTATAATCACACCACTGCACTCTAGCCTGGGCAATACAACAAGACCCAGTCTCAAAATAATAAGTAATAACACCAGCCAATGTTCTTCATGTACGTGCTACAGACTAGGTACCATGCTAAGCCCTGGGCCTGTATAATCACAGGTTTCCAAAATATGGTGGTTACTCCACTGGCGGGACCCATTTTTTATTGTTTTATTTCATTGAGGTAAAATTCACGTAACATAAAATTAACCATTTTAAAATAGCATTTAGTACCTTCCCAGTGTTATGTGATCATTGCCTCTATCTGGTTCCAAAACATCTCCATTACCCCACAAGGGAACCTTGTACTTCTTAAGAATTGAAAACAAGTATTCAAACAAGACCTTTTCCATGTGTGTTCGTAACACTATTCACAATAGCCAAAGGGTGGAAACAACCCAAATGTCTGTCAGTGGACAAGTGGATAAACTAAAAGCGGCTTATCCATCTATGTGATGGAATATTACTCATCCACTGAAAGGAATGAAGTGCTGATCTGTGCTGTAACATGGATGAACCTCAAAAGCGTGATGCTGAGTGAAAGAAACCAGACACAAAAAGCCTCATCTTGTAGGATTTCATTTATATGCAGTATCCAGAATAGACAAACCCATGGAGGCAGAAAGCAGATTAGTGGTTGCCAGGGGGCAAGGAGAGGGGAAAGGGGGAGCAACCACTTTACTGATACTCATTTTTTTAAAAAACTTTTATTTTGAAGTAATTTTAGATTCACCGAAAAGTTGCAATATGGTACGAGCTTCTTTATACCCTGACCTAGTTTCCCCAATGTTAATATCATACATAACCATAGTCTAATTATCAAGAACAGAAGATTGACAATGGCGTGATATTAACTAAACGATAGACCCTGTTCGAATTGCACCACTTTCTCCGCTGCTGTGCTGTGTCTGTTCCAGGATCCCACATTGCTTTCGGTGCTGATTTCTGTCTGCCTCCTCTGATCTGTGACAGTTTGTCAGTCTTTCCTTGTCTCCCGTGGACTTGACACTTTTGAAGATGACTGGTCAGTTACAGTGCCACTTCGTGTGAATTTGTTCCACGTGTTTTCATGATTAGATCAAGGCACCATTTTAAAAAAAAATTAGTCATTAAATATTTGTTCCGATAGATCATAGAAAAAAAGCAGCTAGCAAATTTATACCATGATTTCGTGGATTTTAGCTTTTAGGATGAGGCTATAGTAAGTAAGATAGGAAGTGAGTTCATTGTAAGGGAAAATATTAAATAAATAATTGCATAGGTGAGACATGGGTATGATGCAAAGATATGATGTTGGTAAGAGCAGCATGGGAAACATGACGTTACCTCATGGAATCCTCAAAAGAGCCCTGCAAAGTAGATTCAGGACTATTGTTTTTCTCCATTTTATAGATGAAGAAACAGAGGCACCAAGATGCCGAAGGCCTTGACCAAGTCACATGTCAGTAAATGGCAGAATCGGGATTTGAATCCCATGCCTGTGATCTTAAACCATGACATTTCCCTATAATCCTTCCTTCCAACCTCTGTGACATCAGCTTATAGACTGTTGAAAGTGACGCCGTTCTCTTCTGTGATTTGATTTCGGGGGATATTTGCAGAGCTCTGTTCAGTGAAGCTAACTCAGCTGGTGATGTGTCCCATGGTGCCGAGGTAGGGTGTCCTCCAGGGGCTTCCCAGGTGTGCGGGTGCAGCACGAGATAAAGACCAAGCCAGTTCAGGTAACCCCCAGGTAGAGTCACTAAAAAAAACTGTAGAGGATCTAGGACTGAATCTTCCCTCGGAATGGAGGAAGGAAGTTGTGTTCCACTCAGCTCCTGTTAGAATGAGTACGCAAGGACTGGTTTGACATCAAAAGAAAAACTCCAATTTAGATAGAAAGGTGTCACTCCAGGAAGGGCTTTGGTGCACGCCCAAGATGAAAGAAGAAACAGATATAGACATAAAGATGATGATCGTGCACAGTGCTGCGTCACTCTCAGTAGATTTAACCCAGGGAGAACAAGGTCAGGGTTGAGCATCAGCGCCAGGGCACAATCTGGGGTGGATGCTGTGATCTCCTGTGGAGGTGGGGATCCCATCGAACACCTGGATCGACTGGGGCCACCTAGGACAAGACCCAAATCACTGAGCACACCATGTCCCTTCATTGAGTAGCTTCTGAAGGTGACCTTCCTTGTTGCCCTTTAAAACTCACTCTCTAGCAGGGGTCCCACAGTCAAAGGCCTATAGTCAAATACTTATTGGCAAGAAACGAATGATGGGGGCCACAGGTTGGTGCAGGGGAACCAGAGAGCTCGTGCCCCACCTATAGGGGGCGCCGCCACCTACTCCAGCTGTTTGGAGTGTGCTCAGGAACTCAAGCCCAGTATTAATGTATCTTCCACAGTTCCGAGAAAGCCAGAGATTTTTATCTTTGGTGAAACCTCCAGTTTGTTTGTTTGTTTGTTTGTTTCCTTTTTTTGAGACAGGATCACACTCTCTTTCACCCAGTCTGGAGTGCAGTGGCGCAATCTCGGCTCACTGCAACCTCTGCCTCCCAGGTTCAAGCAATTCTCCTGCCTCAGACCCCCAACCAGCTGGGACTACAGGCATGCACCACCACACCCAGCTAATTTTTGTATTTTTAGTAGAGACAGGTTTTGCCATCTTGGCCAGGCTGGTCTTCAACTTCTGACCTCAAGTGATCCACCTTCCTCGGCCTCCCAAAGTGCTGGGATTACAGGTGTGAGCCACCATGCCCAGCCTGAAACCTCTAGTTTTTAAATGGTGGTAACAAATTTGGGGGGAAAAAAATTAACCGTATGAACCAAATGCAACTCATTTGTATACTTATGGGCTGTCTTTGATAGAATCTGACCAGAGCCTGATTGAAGCATATGATATCCTGGATCTGAGGCATTTTTTGTGCAGAACAGGTGATAGTTTGAGTTGAATTCCAAATTTCCTTTGAAATGGCCATTTGTGTAGGTCACAAAAAGTCACACAGGGCTTTAGAAGCAAGCTGTACCGGTGTTTCTTAAACTCCAGTGTGCACGTAAATCTGCTGGGAATCTTCCTAAAATGCAGAGCCTGAGTCGTAGGTCTGGGCTGGGCCTTGGGATTCTGCATTGCTGACATGTTCCCAGGTGATGGTGATGGTGCTGGCGCATGGACCACACTTTGGGTAGCAAGGGACTAGACCATGTTCATCGCTGGTGATTTTGCAAACTCCATTAAGACCCACCCCACATTGTCTTTCCTTTTTCTGAATCCAAGTTTTGTTTCTGTTTTTGTTTTTTGAGACAGAGTCTCATTCTATGATCCAGGCTGGAGTGCAGTGGTGTGACCTTGGCTCACTACAACCTCTGCCTCCCGGGTTCAAGCCATTCTCCTGCCTCAGCCTCCTGAGTAACTGGGATTACAGCCACGTGCCACCACGCCTGGCTAATTTTTGTATTTTTAGTAGAGGCGGGGTTTCACCATGTCGGCCAGACGGGTCTCACACTCCTGGTCTCAGGTGATCCGCCCACCTCAGCCTCCCAAAGTGCCGGGATTATAGGCGTGAGCCATGGCACCTGGCCTGAATCCAGGTTTTGTTAACCAAGTGTCTAAAGTTTCATTCATTTGTAATGGGCCGTGCCATCACCTCCCTGCAGCTGCTTTCAGGAAGTGAAGTGAGACCAGTTTGGCTTTCTGCATGGCAACCACTGGCTAGAACTGCCCTCCAGATGTGGCATGGGGCCCTCAGTTCTCTACAGTCCCCTCTGCTCCCTCTCACTTCTCACAGAGCTGCTTCATTCAGTAGCTGCAGACTTAGAGATTGAGACCCTGATTCACTGAGCACCTATTATGTGCCAAGTCCTGTGCTATGCACAGGTGGTTCTTTGGTTTTTGTTTTTGTTTTTTTGAAACAGGGTCTTGCTTTGTCACCCAGGCTGTAGTCCAGTGGTACTATCATGGCTTACTGCAGCCTCAACCTCCTGGGCTCAATAATCCTCCTGCCTTAACCTCCCCAAGTGTTGGGATTACAGGGATGAGCCACTGGACCCAGCCCTAAGTAGTTACTTGATAAAAGCTGAGTAAATGAAGGAATCATAGCAGACATCTCTGATACCATAATCATTATTTTTATTTGATTTTTTATTTGAAAAAGTGCATTATCATCTGTGGTTCCCTTTCAGCACTAAATATTTATTTTAAGCTTCTTATCCTGATTATGAAATTGATTGTTTAAACATTTACTTTGACAAGTGACTAGAATCTGTTAGCCTTGCCCCCTCATCTCACTTTTAGTGGTATCTTCAGATACCCTGTTATCGATCCTTAGGAGGCAGATAATTTTTGGAGGTATTTCACCAGGAAGGGAGGTGAGCCAATATTTGACTGCTTGGGCAATAATTTAAATTGTTAAGCTCCAGCATAACAAGACAGAAAGAGCATCTTGCAGCTGGGCGCAGTGGCTCACACCTATAATCCCAGCACTTTGGGAGGCCGAGGCAAACGGATCACATGAGGTCAGGGGTTCAAGACCAGCCTGGCCAATATGGCAAAATCCCATCTCCACTAAAAATATAAAAATTAGCTGGCAGGCATCTGTAGTCCCAGCTACTCAGGAGGCTGAGGCAGGAGAATTGCTTGAACCCAGGAGGCAGAGGTTGCAGTGAGCCAAGATTGTGCCACTGCACTCCAGCCTGGGCAACAGAGTGAGTCACTGTCAAAAAAAAAAAAAAAAAAAAAAGCAAGCAAACAAGAATGAATCATATAGCCTGAGTTTGATCCTCGTTCTGACTCTGTTTCTAAGAATCTTAGGCAAGTCCTTTCCTATTAGCCTCTAGCTCCTCATCTGCAAAATGCAGTGTTAAACCAGTGACTTCTACCCTTATTATTTATTGTGTAATGGAATACTTGGGGAATCATATTAATGCGATGGCTTGTTTCCCCCATATAAATGCACGTATCACAAAAGTTGCACCCACAATTTCAGGATTTTCAGGGTTCCCTGAGCCCTGTAGGAGGTTTATAAAATCAATGTTGTGAACTAGAGTAGAAAATCCCTAGCATCTCTTTCAACTTTCAATTACTAAAATTGTAGAATTGAGCTAAAAATACATAGCAGTACTTAGAACGTTAGAAAAGCAAAGACGTTGAGTTCAGACAAACTTGACTTAAGTCCCCACCACTGACGCTAGCTGCATAATCTATGACTTAATGTCTTAGAGCCTCGATTTTAACATCTATAAAATGGGAATTATAATGTCACGTCATGTTCATATCGTGTTGCAAGAATGAAAATGAGATCTTCCAATAAAGTGTTTACACATAAAAATGTTCAAAATATTAAGTTGAACCATACGAAATTGAAAAATTTGATCACTTGCAAAACTGTTAATTTCATATATTTCAACCTAATAAGTACTTATTCACCAAATACTTATTTCATGCTTACTAGGTGCTAACATATTCTAAGAAGAAAGTCAGTTATATTGTGCAGATGAAAGCAGACCTTTGGTGCTTTAATTCCAAGCGGCCAGCAAATGTATACTAGGCTCAGGCCTGCCTTACTGAATATTTTCCCTCCTGTCCTTGGTACTAGTCTACACATTCATGCTAAGGTAGGGCAACTGCAAATACATTTTATACAATTGAAGAGTCTGGATCTTTTACTAAAGTTTGACCCAATTGCATTTATTGTTATTACTGGTATATCTGACATATATGGAATTATTTCTGCCATTGTAGTTTGTGTTTTCTATGTAACATGTTTTCCCTTTACTGAAATTCATTTGTAACTGATTCAGGCCTGTATGGATGCTGTGGATCTGTTTAAAGGGAACTTTCGAGTGAAGGGAACAGATATTATTACTGCTGTCTTAAAATAGTTATTCTTACTTCTTTTTTCTTCCCTGAGCACTTTTTGTCAGCCTTTTGACTCAGCTCCCCTATACCAGAAAGCACCCAAGGATGCTAGGCATGAGAGAAGAAATTTGGTTGAGCATCAAGTTAACATTGATGTGCAATTTGGAGAAAACAGTTACTGATTTTCCCTGAAAAATAAACAGTCAACATTGTCATTATAGTTGACATTTACAGTTTACAAAGTGCCTTTTGCTGTGTCCGTCTTGCTTAATCATTACAAAATCCTTGGCAACTAGTTGTTATCACCGTTTCAATTTCACAAAAGGAAATCGAGAGTCAAAATGTTAAATGACTTATCCAAGATCAAATAGCTTGTAAATGGCAAAGCTTAGAATTGAGCCAAATTGAGCTTATTTTTTATAGCTGAATTCTCAGAATTATGGAAATGATGTTATTAGGAAATGTTGATTCTTGCAATATACTAGACCACAACTAAATTACTTATTACTACTCATGGTAGACAATTCTATGAAATGAGTTTCATTCATTCTTATTCTTTCTTTCACCATTTTCCTCCCTTCCTCCCTTCCTTCCTTCCATCCATCCATCCTTCCTTCCTTCTTTCTTTTTGACAGGGTGTTTCACTGTCACCCAGGCTGGTGTGCAGTGGCACGATTGTAGTTAATTTTTTCTTTTTTTTTTTTTGTAGAGATGGGGGTCTCACTGTGTTGCTCAGGCTGGTCTTGAACTCCTGGCCTCAAACAATCCTCTTGCCTCAGCCTCCCAAAGTGCTGGGATTACAGGCATCCAGCCCTTTCACCCCATTGTTCAGGTTTCCCTCTCTCAGGAAATCCTTCACACTCCTTCTACTAGTGGAAGCCAGGAGCTGGGAGGCCACTGCAGACACCTCCTTCTCTGTTAGCTTCTGTATCCAATTAGTCACCAAATCTTGTTGACTCAATCTTGTAAACATCTCTTAAATCGACCCACCTCCTTCCTTCCTCACTTTCGCCACCTGATCCTTAACCACCATCATCGCTCATCTCTGGCCTGCAGCAGTCTCTTAACCAGGCTCCCCGTACCCAGCCTTGCTTTTCCCAACCATTTCCATCCAGCAGCAGCCAGAGTAATCTTCATAAAATCTAAATCTGACCACTGTACTTCTTGTCTGAAAACCCTCCAATGTTTGCCATTGCTCTAAGAATAAAGTCCAAAATTGTTAATTTGCCTTTCAAGAGACCTGATGATCCAGTCCCTGATGACCTCTCCAGCTTTATCTCATGGCGTGGCTTTCTTCTCTCACCACAATGCCAGCTCCATCCTACCACAGTGCCTTCTCACATGCTGGTCTCTGTCCTCCACTTCTCACTTCCTCCATCCACCTTCTTATCTGGCCGACTCTGGATCCTGACTCTTCCTCCAGGAAGCCTTCCCTGACCACCACCATCCAGACTATGTTATGTCCCTTATGCAAGCTCTCATTAGCACCCTGTATTTTCCCTTTTGTTCTACTCATTGTTTTTATCACTCATATTTCTCTCCAACTACCTCCACCCTAGGTTGTAAGCTTGAGGGCCGGGATGCTGTCTATCTTACCCATCCCTTTGCAGGGATGTAATCCCAATGCAAAGTCCACACTGACTGCCCTGACCTGGGGAGAGCTGTGTATGAGTTAGCAAATGAATGGTTGGCATGAATGAAAGAAAAGGAAAGATGAGAGGAGGCAAAGGAGAGAAAGAGGGAAGGAGGAAAAAAAAGTAAAAAGTTGAGCATAAGGTTGATGGGGGTAGAAAATATGTGCCATCTTATTTTAATGATTGTTAAGAAAAGTTTCTGAGACCACTGATAATATGTTTTCTTTTTATAGTAATGAGGCTGTCCTCTTGGCCGTGATTATGTTTGCATATCTAGCCTGAAATGGTTCAATTTTCTTGATGTGTAATCTAAAGTGACTCTAAAAATAATAGTCAACAGTAGCACATGCTTTAGATGAATTGTCCCATGCTTTAGATGAATTGTCCCCTCTAATGCACTTCCATTTAAATTATCCCATGTGATTTATTGTTTCCATATTTAAAGCAGAAACCAGAATTGTTCCCACTTTACAGATGAGGAATCTGAGGCTAATAGGCAGCAGAGGTGGGTCACAAACCCTGGTTTTTCTAGCTCCAAATTCATGCCTTTGACCCCCACACAGCATTTACAGCAATGGGGCATGTATGTAGGGGCAAGGATGGGAGGCAGAAGTGCATCTGTGGGCAAGGGTGGGAGGCAGAAGTGCATCTGTGGGGACTTTTTTCCCACTGAAGTGTCCATGGATAGAAGGAACTTAAGAACCTTAGCCCCAAACCCTGAAATTTTCTGTCATATGATTGATGGATATATTGGTCTCCTGTTGGCCGAACTAGCTCATGTAAATGAGCTCTGCAAAACGAAGCCGAAATGAAGACTCTGTGATTCCCCAGAACCATTCTAACATGGGGATGACAGCCCTGCAGCTCTCTCCTTATGATGAACCAGAACATCCTCCTCATCCCGCCCTAGTGGTGTTGATTCACCACCAAGTTCTGGGGTCTCAGTGCTTCTAGATGCACCTCTCATGTGCCGTATTCCCACAAACTGAATTCTGCTTTTGCAGCATTCCAAAAAGGAGCCAGTGACAGTCATCCACTCCCATGGGAGACAGGACCGGTCCACGTGTCCATACCTTTTACCTGGTCCTTCAACACAAAGTGCTTTAAGCAACACATCCACCAGACACTACAGATGCTCAATAGGAAAATGACTGCTTAAGTGATGATAATTAGTAAGAGTGGTGGTAAAAGGATCCATTTCCTGAGCACTTACTAGTCTATGGTGCATTGTAATAACTTAGAAAACTATTGACGGGGCACAGTGGCTCATGCTTGTAATCCCAGCACTTTGGGAGGCCGAGGCAGGTGGATCACTTGAGGTTAGGAGTTCAAGACCAGCCTGGCCAACATGATGAAACTCCATCTTCTCTACTAAAAATACAAAAAAAAGAAAGAAAAAAAAAAAAGTCAGGTGTGATCTCAGCTCCTCAGGAGTCTGAGGCAGGAGGATCATTTGAAACTGGGAGGCAGAGGTTGCAGTAAGCCAAGATCATGCCATTGCACTCAGCCTGGGCAACAGAGCAAGATTCCATCTCAAAAAAGAATAAAAATAATAGAAATTTAAAAATTAAAATGCAAAAATTAGCCAGGCGTGGTGGCGAGTGCCTGTAGTTCCAGCTACTCAGGAGGCTGAGGCAGGAGAATCATTTGAACCTGGGAGGCAGAGGTTGCAGTGAGCCAAGATTGTGCCACTGCACTCCAACCTGGGTGACAGAGTGAGACTCCATGTCAAAAAAAAAGAAAGAAAAAGGAAAAAACATTAACTATTATCTCCTATCCTCAGACACCCTATCTATATAGGCACCATTATCACCCCTATTTAACAGATGCAGAAACTATGACTCAGAGTAAGTAACTTGCCCACAATCACAAAGCCAAGTAGAGAATCAGACAGTCTGACTTCAAAAACCTTACTCTTTTCTTAAAATTGATGCAAAAAGCATTGTTAAAAAATAATAATTTAGTCCAGGCACACTGGTTCGTGCTTATAACTCAGCACTTTGGGAGGTCAAGGGTGGGAGGATTGCTTGAGGCCAGGAGTTTGAGACCACCCTGGGCAACATAGTGAGACACCGTTTCTACAGAAAGTTAAAAAATCCAGCCGGGCACGGTGGTGGCTCATGCCTGTAATCCCAGCACTTTGGGAGGCCGAGGCAGGCAGATCACGAGGTCAGGAGATCGAGACCATCCTGGCTAACATGGTGAATACCCGTCTCTACTAAAAATACAAAAAATTAGCCGGGTGTAGTGGCAGGCGACTGTAGTCCCAGCTACTCGGGAGGCTGAAGCAGGAGAATGGCATGAACCCGGGAGGCGGAGCTTGCCGTAGTTGATTTAATAGTCTTCTATTGATAGGTACTTAAGATTTTCTCAATCTCTTGATATTCAGATATTCAGAACCCTGCAAAGAAGAGTTTTGTGTGTGTGTTTAAGGATGTTCCTTTCAGGTTACCTATAAGAGAAAGTCCTAAAATTTGAATTGTCAGGCTAAGGTTTATGTATTTTAACTTTGGAGGTAGATATTGTCAAACTGCCATTCAAAGAGGTTGTATTTAGCAGCAATGTAAGAGAGTGGGGTTTCCCAAAGCCTTGGCAACAGAGCGTGTGTCACATTTTAAACAATCATTAATGCTCATGCTTGTAACTCTAAGCTGAGCCTGTTACTACCTCTGAGATATGGGCATCAGAGGTGGGAAGATTGACATCATCATAGGCAAACTGTAGCCATGAAACTCGGGGGATTCCATGGCTGGGGAGACTCAGGATGCTTGTGTCTTTGGGATCCCCAAGGCACAGAATGCCAACTTACCCCCTGGATTTGTGAGGACTCGTGGGTTTCCAGCTATGACTTACTAGCGTAGGAGAAAGCACTTCAGCTTGATTCCTGGGTGGTGATCTCTCTGGGGAAAGACTGCAAATTAGCAGTTCAGGAGATGTAAAGAAGTTGGTGGTTTTGCATTTTTAAAAAGAGCACAGTTGGGTTTACGCTTTCAGTCTTTTGTTTGTGTTGGGGGTGGCAGTATTTTGTTTTGTTTTTGGAGACTTGGAGGACTTGGAGTTTGTTTTTAAATGAGATTGCAGGGAGATAGGAAACAGGGCTGAAACTCCATCAGTGATTTTGTGGGTGTACAAACTGAAAACAGTCAAGACTTCACAGGCAGGCTGGGTTTTGTTTTCTTTGATATTATTCATGTAAAAGGTAATACACATGTGATTTCAAAAATTTACATGATACTCAAATAGAAAAAAAGGTATTCAATACAAAGTATATCTCCCTCCTACTGACTTCTAACATTCGTCTTAAGATGCAATCATTGAGATCTGTTTCCTCCAGAATAATCTTTGTATTTACATATACAGAACCAACTTGCTTACACCTTAATGGTGTACCTTGGAGTTCATTTCTTATTTGCAGATAGAGATCTGCCTCATTGTTTTTAATGCCACATTTATTGTACAGATGAGTTAGATTTTTTTTTTTTTGAAACAGGGTCTCGTTCTGTCACCCAGGCTAGAGTGCAGTGGTGCTATCTTGGCTCACTGCAGCCTCAACCTCCCAGGCTCAATTGATCCTCCCCACCTCAGTCTCCAGAATAGCTGGGACTACAGGCATATGTCACCATGCCTGACTTTTTATTTTGTTTTGTTTCATTTTTTTTGTTGTTTGTTTGGTTTTTTTGCTTTTGTTTTTGTTTTTTTTTGAGACAGAGATCTCACTCTGTCGCTCAGGCTGGAGGGCAGTGGCGCCATCTGGCCTCACTGCAACCTCCGCCTCAGGTTCAAGCCATTGTCCTGCCTCAGCCTCCTGATCAGCTGGAATCACAGGTGCCTGCCACCAAGCCCAGCTAACTTTTTTGTATTTTTAGTAGAGATGGGGTTTCACCATGTTGGCCAGGCTAGTCTTGAACTCCTGACCTCAAGTGATACACCTGCCTTGGCCTCCCAAAGTGTTGGGATTACAGGTGTGAGCCACTGCACCTGGCCAAATTTTTGTATTTTTTTGTAGAAATGGGATATCACTATGTTGCCCAGGCTGATTTCAAGCTTCTGGCCTCAAGCAATCTACCTGCCTCAGCCTCCTGAAGTGCTGGGGTAACAGCCCTGGGTTAGATTTCAATTGACACTTGGAAACAAGATTTTGGATACTGGACTATTAGCCCAGGCGACATTCTACTGAGACCTCTTTCTTTGTATGGTTCTGGGTGGATTTTCTCTCTCTCCATGCTACCGCCACCATGCCTATTACCAGAGGTCAGTTTCAAAAGGTGACATGATATTTGCAAACCCTCTTTGTCATTTTTCTGGTTTCTTTAGAACGAAAAACTCTAAGAAATGTCTTCTGCCTGGCTGTTACCAGTAGGTTCTTGAGGAGATCCAGGGATGGTAGGCTACAAAAGGAACAACAGTCACACTCTAGACCCACGCTGCCCAATGACAATATAATGCAAGCCACGTGTGTAATGCTTGGCTTTATAAGTCACATTAAAAAGAGTGAAAAGCAGCTGGGTACAGTGGCTCATGCCTGTAATCCCTATACTTTGGGAGGTTGAGGCAGGAGGGTGGCTCAAGCCCAGGAGTTCAAGACCAGCCCGGTCAGTATGGCAAAACCTCTTCTCTACAAAAATACAAAAATTAGCTGGACATGGTGGCATGTGTCTGGAGTCCCAGCTACTCAGGAGGCTGAAGTGGGAGGATCACTTGAGCCTGGGAGGTGGAAGCTGCAGTGAGCCGAGATCGTGCCAGTGCCCTCCGGCCTGGGCAACAGAGTGAGACCCTGTCTCACAAAAAAAGGAAAAAAGAGTGAAAAGTGATGGGGACAATTAACTTTCATAATAATTTTATTTAACACAATATATCCATGACAGCGTCACTTCAAATGTAATCAGTAAACATCGTGGAGATGTTTATGTTCTTTTTCTCATGCTAGTTTTTGTTTTTTGTTTTTTAAATATTTTTATTTCAATAAGTGTTTTGGGGAACAGGTGGTGTTTGATTACATGGCTAAGTTCTTTAGTGGTGACTTCTGAGATTTTGGTGCACCCATCACCTCTCATACTAGTCTTTGAAAGTCAACGTGCACTTTACACTTACAGCACATTGCAACTGAACCAGCCACAGGCCTTGTGCTCAATGGCCATGTGTGGCAAATGGCTGCCATACTGGACAGCACAGGTCTGCATGCTCCAGCTATGGCTGGTTCATGTTGAATGAGCCCTTTGCTTCCCCAGGCCTCTGTTTGCTCATTTCTGAATGAGGAAGCTAGACTAGACAGGCTTGGTGGCTTCCCTTCATCCTAACATTCTTCATCTTTCAATGCTAAAAGTGGAAAGCACGGGCAAACCAGGACAGGCAGGCTTCCCTGTGGGAGCTTTGTTTTCTCGTCTATAAAATGGGGACAATCGAATATGACCCAGATCCACAGATGAGCATGTGCTTTGTGGAGGAAAAGGAGGGAGGCATAGTGTTGTGGGATTATTTTCAGGACTGTGGTTGACCACAGAGAGTGCTCAGAACCCACTCGCTTAGACCCAGATCTACCTCCTTGATTTATGTCCCTGAACCTCATCTGCCTTATCCATCCATAAGGTGCAGATAAAAATGGCACTTACAAGGCCCAGCATGGAGGCTCATGCCTGTAGACACAGGAACTCAGGAGGCTGAGGCAGGAGGGTCACTTGAGCCCAGGAGTTCGAGAACATAGTGAGACCCTGTCTCTACAAATATAAAAACAACTAGCTGGGTATAGTGGCATGCACCTGTAGTCCTAGCTACTCGGGAGACTAAGGCAGGAGGATCACTTGAGGCACAGAGTTTGAGACCAGCCTGGGCAACATATCAAGACCCTGTCTCTCTCTCTCTCTCTCTCTCTATATATATATATATATATATATATACACACACATATATATATATTTCCTATGGTGTCTGTAATGATTAAATAAAACCCCTATGCAGAGGGCTCAGGCACCAATGCTTAGCACACAGTAAGCTCTCGACCACATAAGGCTGCTGCTGTTACCTTTCCTTCAGTTGCAGAAATGAGGTTCAGGGTGGAGAGGGGCTTGGTCAAGGTCGCACAGAGAGGAGGGAGTAGCAGACGCTGCCCTATTTGGGCTTCCTCCCTGTCACTGGCAGGCATCCCCGATAGTCAGCTACTAATTTCCTCACAGCAAGGTAAATGAAATAAATACACCCGAAGCCACTGAACTACTTGAATGAGGCTTGGGTCTAAGTATTGTTTCCATGGTATGTACCCTGGCAAGCATGCATATGTAATTTGTTTAAAATCCCTGTTCGCGAGGGTGGAGGCAGGGTCGTCAGGCGATTCTGTCCAGCGGCCGTCTCTCCGTAGACGGTGCCCTCCCACCCAGACCGGCGTGAGATGGCTCAGTGTGATTTCAAGGGAAGGGCCCCCTTCTACATGGCGCCTGAAGTACCTTTGCCTGGACAGTGACAGAGTAGAAAGAGCACTGAATTAAAAGCCAGGAAGTCCGAATCGTTATCTATTACATAACAATAATAGGAAGCCACTTTTCTGAGCTCTCACTACTCTATGACATTGCCAAGTTCCCTGCATTTACTGTTTAATTTAACCCTCCCTGTTACTCAGAGACGAGGTGCTTACAAATGACCGCATTTTACAGATAAGGGAACTGCGGTTCAGAGAAAATAAAGAACTCACCCAGAAACACCCGGATAGAGCCAGGAAGGACCTTAAAACTCTTCCCTGGGCAGGAGGTGGCCAGCTCTCCCTACGGAGCCTCACGGAAACTGGACATTCAAAAACCGGGACAAGCGGGTGTCCTTGTAGCAGCTGAATTTATTCATCTGTAAAGCTGGGGGACAGCCGAACCTGATGTTGGTCAGGACAAGGATGAAAAATATGATAGATGAGGATGTTTTGCGGGAGGAAAGGGAGGCAGAGAAAGTGTTGTGGAATTGTTATTAAGATAATGATTGACGGCCAGGTGCAATGGCTCACGCCTGTAATCCCAGCACTTTGGGAGGCTGAGGCAGGCGGATCACTTGAGGTCAGGAGTTCGAGATCAGCCTGGCCAACGTGGCAAAACCCTGTCTCTACTAAAAATACAAAATTAGCCAGGTGTGGTGGCAGGAGCCTGTAATCCCAGCTACTCAGGAGGCTGAGGCTAGAGAATCGCTTGAATCCAGGAGGCGGAGGTTGCAGTGAGCTGAGATCGCACCACTGCATTCCAGCCTGGGTGACAGAATGAGACTCTAAAAAAAAAAAAAAAAGAAGAAGAAGAAGAAGATGATTGACAATGAAGAGCGCTCAGAACCCAGAACTCAGACCCAGAGCTTGCTGTCTCCCTCCTTCTCTGTGTCTGTCTCTCAGCAGACAAAAAATATATCTGCCTCTCCCCAGCCCAGCTTCTTTTCAACCCCTTCCAAAGATCAAGTTTCCTTTCTATGGCCAAGGTGTGAGAGAGAAACAGCACACCAATTTCCCAAGCACCAGCCCAGAACCCTCCCTGACTGTAGGACGCAGCGGAGAAAGAGAGAAGAACGTGCTGAGAGTGGCCAGGGGCCTTTGCCAGTTGCTTCATTTCTGTTTTCTTTTTTCCTTAAGCAAAGTACACCAAAGGCTAATTCCCGCCTCTGTCCTTTAGTAAGGTCTGGCCCAAGCCAGAGTCTGGAGGAAGTGAACTTGGGGGCCTTGCCTACCCAAGAGGTCGCCTTTCAGTTGCTTCTTTTAATAAAGAATTAAGCCCTAATGCCAAACAGGATGCTCAAGAGAGCCCTGGAGGTCCCGGCTGTCTCTGCCACCAACTGAACAGTGAGCATCCTTGGTTTGGTACCTGGAGGATGTGGGGCTCGGGGAGGGTTAAGGAAGCAAAGAGAGAGAAGGGCACAGCGCGGTCCTGGATGGGTTTCCCTGCAAACCAGAACCCCAGCAGCAAGATGCCAAAAGACACTCAGCCGGTCGACACCCGGGCCACACACAGCAGAGAAATGACACAGCACGCAGGCGACGCATGAATACACAGAGAGAAACACATACACAGAGCAACGCCAGATGGAGAATGTAGCCCGGGCTGGGCCTGGGGATTCATTATTTCCTCACCCACACAGAGGGGCTGGCGGAGTTACGTAATGCAGGCTGCAAAGGGGAGGCTGAACTTGCTAATTACCCCCACACACACACCCCCCATTGTGGGGCTCCAGAAGGTGGCACCTCCTTCTGGAAGGGGTCTCTGCACCCACCTCCTGCTCTCAGAGGCAGCAGGAGCTTGTCAGCTGCCTCAGCCCTGGGGTGACCCTGGGAAGTCACTAAAAGGGAAGCGAGGAAGTGAGTGTCAGTTTGTTAGTCATGGCAGATGGGGGTTCCCTCCTGGTGCTGAAGCGTGGTGAGGATGCTGGCAGGAAGGGGCTTTGGGACAGAGATGGAAGTAGCACTTGAGTAGGGGGTAGGGAAAGAGATGGAAGGGTTCTCTGATGTCCGCTACCCATCTTGCTGGTATTGATGTTTGTAGTGTGACCAAACCTATCTTTTTGAACTTGGAACAAACTAATAATCATGGGTAGAGATTGGGGGCTACTTCCCACCCTACCCACACCCACAGATCACCTGCCCCACCCCAGACATGCCACACTGTGCATGTACACAGCCCCGTGGGTACATGCTACAGGTACTCATCCCTCACCTGGGCCACAGCATCTCCATCTAGGCCCCCTGTTGGCCTTTGGTACCCCAACCAGACCCCATTTCTTTGAGCCTGAAGGAGTCAGTGACTTGGAAGATGCCAGTATTTCAGGGAAAAAGTTAGGAGTTAAGAAAATAACTAGAATATAGATTTGATTTTTTGGGGGGCGAGGGAGACAGAGTCTCACTCTGTTGCCCAGGCTGGAGTGCAATGGTGTAATCTCAGCTCACTGCAACCTCCACCTCCTGGTTTCAAGCGATTCTAGTGCCTCAGCCTCCCAAGTAGCTGGGATTACAGGCACCCGCCACCACGCCTGGCTAATTTTTATATTTTTAGTAGAGGTGGGGGTTTCACCATGTTGGCCAGGCTGGTCTTGAACTCCTGACCTCAGGTAATCCACCTACCTTGGCCTCCCAAAGTGCTGGGATTACAGGTGTGAGGCACTGTGCCCGGCCTGATTTTTTTTTTCTTTAATAAATAGAGACAGGGTCTCACTATGTTGCCCAGGCTGGTCTCAAACTCCCGGGCTCATGCGATCCTCCCACCTTAGCCTTCCAAAATGCTGGGATTACAGGTGTGAGTCTCCATACCCATCCTAGAGTATAAATTTGGAAGAGCTAGAGTATAAGTTTAAAAGCTCAGGCTCAAGGTCAAACCCTCCCCCTGCCATTATTGTATGTGCGACCTTGGACAAGTTACTGAACCTTCCCAAGCTTCCCTTTCCTCTTCTTTTGAGGAGTTATCGTTAGGATTAAAGGAGAAATAAAAAATATATGTGTTAAGAGGTAACGTGCTCAAAAAGTGTCTGTCGTGTTTAGTCTTTGGGGTTTTTCTTTCTTCAGTCAACTAATATTCATTGAGTACCTGCAATGTTCCTATGTTTCCCTTAGGGGTATAAAATCTACTCTTCCTAAGGTTTCTCCATCAGGGTTTCAGCTGTGTGTGTAGCAAAAGTGTCTTCCACAATTTTATGTGGACCCATCTTCTTGGTATTCATGTTTGTAGTGTGACTAAGCCTATTCTTTTGAACATGGAACAAGCTAATAATTATAAACATGGTTATGAAGGCCAATGGACGTTCGTCATCGTTGGGTCCATGGAAGGCAGTGTCACTCCCGTTCCATTGGGCTTTGGGAGCGGCTGGAAAACAGAGCCCAAAAATCTATGCCAGCTGAGCCCCTGAGCTATGGATGGAAAATGTATACAAGACACAGAGAGCAACTAGAATGCTTGACAAGTTGGACTGATGACTTCTCGTGGTGGGAAAGAGATAAGAGAGGTTTTCTGATTCTTGTCACTTGATTTCTGGGGGTGATTGTCCGTGGTTTGCCCAGGGAGACCCTTTCGTCCCGGAGGGCGTTGATCATGGAAGCGACACTGGGTATTTTGCAGCTAACTCCAGAAAGAAGGAGTTTGTTTCTAGGTTGGCTTGAAATTCTGGAGTGTCTTGTGGCTAGACTTTGTCAGTTGGCTGCATTTTCTATCTCAGTTTTCAAGGTGGTGTTGGGCACTCTACTTCAATCCCTTTTTGTAAAATTCTTTTCATCCCCTTCCTGTTCTTCCTCTTCAGCTCATGATGCCTCAGGTCTGATCCGCATCTAACAGGCTGGCAATGAAGATACCCAGAGAATAGTTCACATCTATCATGCGTCACTTCTAGACACAGCCACCAGACGCGTCTCCTCCCCTCTCTGCCTGACCTGTGGCTTAGGGACACATCCCACCGCCTCTCTTGACGTCTGCCTGGTCAACCATCACTTCCTTGGAGAATAAGGAGAGAGGCGGACGCAGGAAATCATGCCACCGACGGGCCACCAGCCATGAGTGGGTGACGCTGAGTTGACGTCAAAGATAGAGAGGGCTGAAGCCTTGTCAGCACCTGTCACCCCGGCTCCTGCTCTCAGCGTAGCCTGAAGCCTGGCTCCTCCTGGTGAAATCATCTTGGCCTGATAGCATCGTGAGGTCTTCAGACAGGACCCCTTGGAAGCTGGTTACCATGGAGGATCACATGTTCGGTGTTCAGCAAATCCAGCCCAATGTCATTTCTGTTCGTCTTTTCAAGCGCAAAGTTGGGGGCCTGGGATTCCTGGTGAAGGAGCGGGTCAGTAAGCCACCTGTGATCATCTCCGACCTGATTCGTGGGGGCGCCGCGGAGCAGAGTGGCCTCATCCAGGCCGGAGACATCATTCTTGCAGTCAACGGCCGGCCCTTGGTGGACCTGAGCTATGACAGCGCCCTGGAGGTACTCAGAGGCATTGCCTCCGAGACCCACGTGGTCCTCATTCTGAGGGGCCCTGAAGGCTTCACCACGCACCTGGAGACCACCTTTACAGGTGATGGGACCCCCAAAACCATCCGGGTGACACAGCCCCTGGGTCCCCCCACCAAAGCTGTGGATCTGTCCCACCAGCCATTGGCCGGCAAAGAACAACCCCCGGCAGTGGATGGGGCCTCGGGTCCTGGGAATGGGCCTCAGCATGCCCAAGACGATGGGCAGGAGGCTGGCTCGCTCCCCCATGCCAACGGCCTGGCCCCCAGGCCCCCAGGCCAGGACCCTGCAAAGAAAGCAGCCAGAGTCGGCCTCCAAGGCAGAGGGGAGAACAATGAACTGCTCAAGGAGATAGAGCCTGTGCTGAACCTTCTCACCAGTGGGAGCAGAGGGGTCAAGGGAGGGACACCTGCCAAGGCAGAGATGAAAGATATGGGAATCCAGGTGGACAGGTAAGCTCCATTGGAGGGGGGGTGTGTGTGTGTGTGCACGCGCGCATGCTTGTGTGTGTACATTTGCGTCCATTGAGACTCAGCCTCACAGCCCAGAAGCCAACCTGGGCTGTCTCAGACACCTGTATATGCATTCCCACTTGGCGGCCCCCTTGATCTTCACTTAAAATTACATTCGCAAGAGGCCAGAGGGCATAGCTTCTAGGATGCTTCTCTTGTCACAAAACCCAGAGCGAATTAATCATCATGGTAGCGGACAGTGTGTCTTCTCATCTTTATCCCCTATAATCCTCCAGGAACCCAGGAACTTGCATTTTTACAATCTGTGTTTCACAAGTGAGAAGACAGAGGCTCAGAGTGGAGGCTGCGCTTCCTGAGGTTGCCTAGCAAGTGGGAGGCATGTGTGCATGGCACCCTGGGGTGTGTGGCTCTGCAAAACCCCTTGGAAGACAGGAGGGAAGAGCTGAGCCCGGGGCAACCATTAGCCTAAATCAACTTTCTCCTCATTGCAGCCAGTCCAGGATGTGTAAAATTCTAAAGGAGGAGAAGGGAATCAAAGTCTAGAATTGGCCCCAGTTTCCAAAAACCGCAGTCTTGCTGGGATTATGTGAGAGCTGGGACGAGAATGTAAAGAACTGGGTACCAGCCCTCTACGTTCACCAGATGAATGTTTTCAATTCTCTGCAGGAGGAGAGCTGGCAGCAGAGTGGGTGATGCTAGCTCCTTCTCTGGGGAGAAATCAGCGGCTGGGCCAGGCGGTCAGAGGATAATGCGTCAGGAGATTAAACACAGAGAGAAGTTTCTGTGTCCCCCTTCCATTTGCATCTTAGGTCTGGCACTGATGCTACAGTGCCCAGTGCTGCCAGGGTGGGTCTAGGCATACTCAGAGGGAGGCTCAGTCTGGGGCCACCAAAAAATCCAGGCCAAGATTTCCCAACCCTTTCCCCAAGAACGCCAAAGTGTCCTCAGAGCACTTAGAGATCTTCAGGAACATTCTGCACCCCCTCCCCACCGACAACCTGGGGGCCTGGATTAAGGTAGCTCCCCAGGCCCCTGCATTCACTCATTTAACAAATGTTCATTGAGGACCTACTGTGTGTCAGGCACTGTCCTACGCTCTAGGGTGGAGCAATGAATGAAATCAACAAATCCCCTGCCCTTGGGGAGCTTACAGTCTAGTGGGGAGGACTGGTGATAAATAAGATAAATATATAAAATATGTAATGAGGTCATGTGCTATAGATGCATAATGATGTCTCAGTCATCAAAGGGCCGCTTATGTATCAGGGATCCTATTAGATTATAAAACTGTATTGTTACTGTACCTTTTCCATGTTTAGATATGTTTAGATCCACAAATTCTTACAATTGTGTTACAGTTGCCTTCAGCATTCCCTACAGTCACATGCTGTACAGGTTCATAGCCTGGAGGCGATAGGCTACACCGTATAGCCTAGGTGTGGTGTGGTGTAGGCTCTCCCATCCAGGTTTGTGTAAGTGCACTCTGTGATGTTCCCACAATGGCTGAACTGCCTAATGATGCATTTCACAGAATGTGTCCCTGTGGTTAAGCGATACGTGACCGTCTGTTAGGGATATATGTAAAGGAGATAAAGAAAGTGGGGAAGGGATTAGCTGGGCGTGATGGCACATGCCTGTAGTCGCAGCTACTCAGGTGGCTGAGGCAGCAGAACCACTTGGACCCGGGAGGCGGAGGTTGCAGTGAGCTGAGATTGCACTGCTACCCTCCCTTCAGCCTGGGCAACACAGCGAGAGGAGAGCGAGACTCCGTCTCAAAAAAAAAAAAAAAAAAAAAGACAGGAAAGGATGGGATCAGAAATATTGAGAACTTTTAACTAGGGAAGCTAGAGCAGGTCTCACTAGGAAGGCGACATTTAAATACAGCCGGGCAAGGTGGCTAATGCCTATAATCCCAGCACTTTGGGAGGCCGAGGTAAGCAGATCACCTGAGGTCAGGAGTTTGAGACCAACCTGCCAACATGGTGAAACCCCATCTCTACTAAAAATACAAAATTAGCCAGGCGTGATGGTGGGTGCCTGTAATCCCAGGTACTTGGGAGGCTGAGCCAGGAGAATCGCTTGAACCTGGGAGACGGAGGTTGCAGTGAGCCGAGATCATACCACTGCACTCCAGCCTGGACCACAGAGCGAGACTCCGTCTCATAATTAATTAATTAAATGCCTGGAGGAAGGGAGAGAGGGAGTCTGGGAGCTTTCCAGGGGGTGGGAGAGGGGATGGGCACTCCAGGTAAAGAGAAGAGCCTGTGCAGAGTCCTCAGGCAGGAGTGTGCTTAACGTGTCTGAGGCGCTGCATGGGATGCAGCCTTCCTCCCAAACTGCCCTTTGGTGGCCCCTCAGTCTGTGGCAGCCCACCTCAGTCTGCCAGTGCATCAGAGTTTTCCTAACTTCTCACACCTGGACAAAAATGGGGCCAATTCCATCAAGACCCCAGAGCCCCCCAAGGAGTAAGACAGGGGCTCCATCACAAGTCCCTGGGCAGAGGGAAAACCAGGGTCACAGGCCTCCCTTTAAGCCTCTTCCCTCCAACCTACTTTTTTCCTCTGTATATTCCCTGGGGACAGCCTGGAGTCCTCCCTGCACCTTTGGTCCTCATCCCCAGGAGGAGGAAGACCAAGCGTCTCGGTCTAGATACACACAGCATGGTGTGACATCTCAGTGAGGTAGATGCATGCGTGGGGAACTCTGTGGCATTGGATGTCCATTTCCAGAGTGGGTAGCCAGGATCAGTCTTTGGGATTCAGCTGACTGGGGGAGATTTGAAGCCTGAGTCACTCACAACTAGCACAGGAGGCCTCCCAGGCTGGAACCCAGGCCTCAGGGAGCTGCCACTGCCGCTAGGTCCCTCCAGCAGCACATCCAGTGGAGGTGGCATCTTGAGGCCTTGCTGTGTCTCCCAGCAGTCCAGCTCATGCCATGGAGTTAAATCCTAAGGCAGCTGTAGGATCCAGAACAGAAGGCATTGGCCTTGTTTGCCAGGAGGCTTTGGGAAGTGTCCCTACCAAAAGGCTGCCCCCAAGCACCACCTCTCCCTCCCAATCCTCTACCACCCTTGCTGTCCCTCAGTGCTCCCTCTCCCTTAGTGCTCCCTCTCCTGAGAGGAGCAGCACCAGTGTGGAATGGGAGCTCTGTCTTACCTTATATAGGCAGAGTCCCCTTCCCATGGGCAGCTGAATCCTAGCTGTATCTAGTGTCCCATGCACTTGATTGCAATTCTCAACTGGGCCTGGGGTGGGCATGGAGGGGTGAGTATCAGAATTCCCAGGGGCTCTATTTCAGCCACACCCCCAGAACCCCAGGAGTCTGAATCTCTGTATGCGATGTGGAGATGTCCCCCAGAGGATCCCAGTGCAACCTCCCTTCCAGAACTGGGAGCTGGGTCCTTCCCCTCCAGGGGGTTCATTTGATCCTCTCCCCCAGCTGACAGTCTGGGACACGAGGCTTGGTGCAGAACTCTAGGCTTGGGTGTGATGCGGAGGACTTCATGGGAGCCCTCGTGTCACCAGGCACCAAGGGGTTCCTCTCCAAACGCCATCTCAGGAAGCAGTCTCCTGTCTTTGTTTCCCCAAGCAAGAGGGCGAGACAAGCCAGCCTGACATGGATGCCCCTGCAGACCTATTTTCCCAACTCAGGAGGCTGCATCCAAGCTCTCAGCTTCCCTCATCCCTTGCAGTCCTCCCACTAGTCACCCATCTCAACTGTGACCGTGATGAGGTGGTTTGCCCAAAAGCAGCCAAAAAACCTGCTTCAGAGGAGAGACAAGGTCTGGAGAAGGTGGCTTAGAGCAAGTACAGGGCTCTGTGAAACTCACTTAGGTGAGCAGTTCTAAGGATGAGTGATATTTAATAATAGTGTGTGTCCTCCTAGCTCAATGGCTTGCACTCAAAGCACCCCCATTTCTTTTTTTTTTCTCTCTTCTTTTTTTTTTTTTTTTTTTTTTTTTTTTTTTTTTTT